>NW_010973368.1:8743622-8829197 GCF_000737465.1 Haliaeetus leucocephalus | reverse complement strand
AAAAAAAAAAAAAAACCCCCCCCCCCAAAAAAAAAAAAAAAAAAAAAGAAAAAGAAGAAAGATTAGAAAGAAGTAGGAAATTTAAAAATTCCAGTGAGGAAGAAAGTACACTATTTGTTCACAGATAATGAAAATTCTCTGATGGTGTGAAAGAAGATGTGTGATGCATAAGAAGATGCATGACCAAGAGAGCAAAATGAAAAGAAAGAAATAGAGATTGAGAAAGGGTCGTGTTATACTACTCCTTTTTTTGCCCTCTGGAATGCATTTTTTTACATGCTTTTTACCAAGGTGAAGGAATTAGATGCTAAATGGTTATAAATTGAGCTTAGAGGCCTAATTGTTGGATGAGAGAAGGGTGTGATGAAGCTCCTGTGCTAAAAAGCCTCCACTTGTTTTTTAGCTGGGTCGGCTGGTCTAAAAAAAAAAAAAAATTGCTGTAATGTTTCTACAGAGTTCGCTTTCATTTTCCTTTTTAGATTTTCATTGCTGCAGTAAGCTTTATAAACCACATTTGCTATATTTTTATTTAAGAAGCAATTGCTTACTCTGTCACTGATGTTGTGAGAAATGAGGAGAGTCATAGAATACTTGGACCTTAATTTTCATTTATCCTTAGCCCCCTTGATTTGCTCTGGCTGTGTAAAGTGGCTTTAAAATTACGTTTACCATGTCTTAAAGGCTCCTAATCAGTACCACTGCTAGAGAAAAGGGCGTTAGAGTATATGAGAATCAGGCCTCCTGAAGAGTGTTTGCACAGCAGGTTGTCACTAAGGTTATTTAGCTGCAGCTGCTTCTGCAGCAGAGGCACATTTAGAAAATTCACTGTTAAATGAAATTCCAACTCCCATTTGCTTTGCACCTCCTAGGACGATCACAAGCCAAAGTATAATGATGCAACACAACCTTGTGGACCTGTAAGAAATGTAAGGTATCTAAGTAACCTCTTTTCTTCCAGGATGTAGTCCTCTTCCTAGTTAACAAGCTAGCTAAGCTCATAAGGACAAAATATAGTGTTGGAATGCTTTTAAATGGCTCACCAGTGCTGACAATTTCTGTTGTAATGTTCTGGAAAGGTCTAATTTCTGCTCAGTACTACACTTGAAGACAACTAAAGTTAGAGATAGATTTCAATGATTTCCATATGTAAGTAGAAAATGATAGTTTGGTCTTTTTGAGAAATGAAAACAAACAAGAAAAATTAAGTTAAGCCCATAACCTCTTGCAATTTTAATTCAATATTTGTTGTCTTATTCTTATTTGTACATAAAAGATATTAAAGAATTAAAAAAAAAAAGTATCTCTCTCTTATTCTTCTGGTACAGGTTGCTGATCCTTCTGTATGTGGTTGGAATCTGGATGGATTTTTCAGTAGGTTACAGTGGCAAATGCAGTGTTGCCTGGAAAATATCTTTTGAGAAGCCTACAAAAGATTTGTTTGTAAAGGAAGTACACAGTTCTTGGCAGGAGGATGCATTAGGAGTATGTAACTCCTTTCACACAGGATAATGTTCTGAATCTGGTAGGTTTGTCTTCTGAAAACTAAACAGTTCTTCATGGGTAACTTTAACAGCCAGAGAATAACATTTTACTGTAGCAGGAAAATACTATTCTGTCCAGAAAAGCAATAAATTATCTGTGGGTTGAAAGAACATAAAGGTAGGTGAAAATTAGGTTCATCCATGCTGTAACAAAGCAATATTTGTATTTTGTATTCTCATTCAACATTCTATTACTAAAATATTGATATTAGTGTATATTATATTTGCAGAATGCATTTATGAACTTGGTCCTGTTTCTTCAATACTTTTTTCCCTATGTTTTAGTCTGTCTCATTTTTCACTCCTATCATTTGTCTTATATCTTCCTATCCATCTCTTACTATCTACTGCTTGTATTCTTTCATCATTGGTGTGGTGGGTTGACCCTGGCTGGATGCCAGGTGCCCACCAAAGCCACTCTGTCACTCCTCTTCTCAGCTGGGCAGGGAAGAGAAAATATAATGAAAGGCTCGTGGGTCGAGATAAGGACAGGGAGACATCACTCAACCAATTACTGTCACAGGCAAAAGAGACTTGTCTGGGGGAAAATTAACTTCATTTATTGCCAATCAACCAGAGTAGAGTAATGAGAAATAAAACCAAATCTCAAAATGCCTTCCCCCACCCCTTCCTTCTTTCCAGGCACAACTTCTCTCCCAGATTCTCTACCTACCCCCTCCCCCCCCCACAGTGGTGCAGGGGGACAGGGAATGGGGGTTACGGTCAGTTCATCACACATTTTCTCTGTTGCTTCATCCTCTTCAGGGGCAGGACTCATCACACTCTTCCCCTGCTCCAGTGTGGGGTCCCTCCCACGGGAGACAGTCCTCCACGAACTTCTCCAACGTGAATCCTTCCCATAGGCTGCAGTTCCTCACAAACTGCTCCAGCGTGGGTGCCTTCCACAGGCTGCAGTCCTTCAGGGACAGACTGCTCCAGTGCGGGTCACCCACGGGGTCACAAGTCCTGCCAGAAAACCTGCTCCAGTGTTGGCTTCTCTCTCCATGGGGGTCCCAGGTCCTGCCAGAAAACCTGCTCCAGTGTCGGCTTCTCTCTCCACAGGGGTCCCAGGTCCTACCAGGAAACTGCTCCAGCGTGGACTTCCCATGCTGTCACAGCCTCCTTTGGGCACCCACCTGCTCGGGTGTGGGCTCCTCCCTGGGCTGCAGGTGGAGATCTCTCCACCGTGGACCTCCCTGGGCTGCAGGGGGACAGCCTGCCTCACCATGGTCTTCCCCACAGGCTGCAGGGGAATCTGCTCCGGTGCCTGGAGCATCTCCTCCCCCTCCTTCGTCACTGACCTTGGGGTCTGCAGGGCTGTTTCTCTTACACGCTCTTACTTCTCTCTCCTGCTGCCGTTTCTGTGTTGCAGCAACTTTTTTCTCTTCTGAAATATGTTATCCCATAGGTGCTACCACCATCGCTGATGGGCTTGGCCTTGGCCAGCAGCAGGTCCATCCTGGAGCCAGCTGGCATTGGCTCTGTTGGACATAGGGGAAGCTTCCAGCAGCTTCTCACAGAAACCACCCCTGTAACTCCCCGCTGCTACCAAAACCCTGCCACACAAAGCTAATACAATTAGAGACACGTCCATACTTTACAGGAAGCTGTTGACCTCTATATTTCAAGCTTTTTTGCTCTCTATTGGTAGCGGGAAGAAACAAACATAGCTAATTGCTTTCAGAAAAATCCTCCTTTTCAGCTTTTCTGAAGGTTCAATCAGTTCACAGACATCTGTGGAATCATTTGTCCTTGAAGAATTTTCATGGAGTCTTTTGGAGCTACAGCCAACAGTTTGGCATGACACAATTTCATGTGAGTTTCCAGGCTGTTAGGCATATAGTCTGATCTTACAGACGTCTGATCTTAGTACAATCTTACTGAATTAACCTAAGTGTCTCAAGTAACATCATAACCCTGCGACTGCCATTTGGAAAGATTGTGTCTTAATTTCAGAACATTTCTGGCAGATATTTTTTTCTTTCGTATTCTTTCCATAAAGCAAACAAAGTAAAAATTACTTAAGTAGCTGCTTTATTGAAATCAGAAGGATGAGCTACGTGGATCTAATATTTCAGTTTTTCTAAATAACTTTTCCCACTTTAGTATCATAAAAATCAAAATATATTGTTATGTATTTGAACTTTTGACGAGATCTAACTGTCCTTCTTGGTCTTTCTTTATAGCTACTAATACCCTTTCACAATTAGTTCCAACAGACATTCAGTTAAATTGCTGACATCAACTTTCTCGAATTTTTATGCCTGTTTTCCCAGGCCAAAGTAATTGATATTTTGAAATATTATGAAGTTTGAGTCAATATGTTTTTACTGTTCATTAACATGTAGGTTTATGCTTTCACGTTTATAAGATCTGTTTCTACAAATTATATTTCTTTCTTCATTCTTTCTGTTTTCATTTCCTTAACAAAGCTGAAGCTAGGCTGGATAATCAAAACATCCTGTCCATCATTCACCAAAAAACAACCAACCAAAAAAAATCCCCACCTGCCTTTGATTTAAATGTTTAGTTTGGCTGAAAATTCTGTCAATAGCAGAAATATTATGAAATGAATGAAAGTATAAATGCAAAATGGACAATATACATGCTTGAGCATTTAGTAGTAGAACACAGAACCTTTCTACTCCAGTGTTGTGGTTTAACCCCATGCAGCAGCTAAGTCAGCTGCTCGCTCACTCCTCCCCATTCAGGTGGTAGGATAGGGAGGAGAATCAGAAAAAAAGTAAAACTCATGGATTGAGATAAGAACAGTTTAATAATGGAAATAAAATAAAATATAATAATAGTAACAGTAACGAAAAAGAAGATAAAAAGAGAGACAAATAAAACCCAAGAAAAACAAGTGATACATAATACAATTGCTCACCACCTGCTGACTGATGCCCAGCCATTCCCTGAGCAACGATTCGCCCCTCCTGGCCAACTCCCCCCGTTTATATCCTGAGCATGATGTCCTATGGTATGGAATATCCCTTTGGCTAGTTCGGGTCAGCTGCCCTGCCCATGCTCCCTCCCAGCTTCTTGCGCACCTGGCAGAGCATGGGAAACTGAAAAGTCCTTGACTTAGGACAAGCCCTACTTAGCAACAACTAAAACAGCAGTGTGTTATCAACATTACTCTCATACTAAATCCAAAACACAGCACTGTACCAGCTACTAGGAAGAAAATTAACTCTATCCCAGCTGAAACTGGGACATCCAGCTGCTGGTTTATTCCCAGCCTAGACCTGTAGCAACCATAATTAAAATCTAGTGGATTTTTTTATAATTCACCATAATGGACATGGTTTACAAAGAGACAGAAAGGAAATAAAACCAAATGAGAGCAAAAACAAAATAGCAGCAGAGCAGAATACTGTACATATATTGAAAAATAAAAATATTATTTTTAATATTTGCACATCACTCCTAACTATTTCTTCTTTTTGCTACATTGACCCATTGGGAAGCTGTTCAGTGAGACTTATCCATCCCCTGTTGTTCACTGGCACTTTGAATCAAAGCCCACTGACTGCATGACCAAATGTTACAGTAGAATTTTATCAATGATTTCCATGGGACAAAAATTTCAATCTTAATTTTTTCAGAAGTTTTTGTAAAACCTCAAACAGCTCATAAGTTCCCCTATTTAAGTAAGGAATAAATGTACTGTCTGTAGCTGTTGAAAATAGTTTCATGAGCAAAGAAAGTTTTGGTTTCACTGACGTGTTTAAAATAAATACATTGGATCTTTCATTGGCTTTTCAAATTAAATCTTTTATCACAGCCATAGCAAAATGGTTACAGAAATACTTTATTTAATGACAGTGTTTTAGATAAATATGAGAAGTAAAAGTCAAGTGGATATCTAAGGTAAAACAATCTGGAAAAAAAAGCGGAAATAAAATTGAAAATGTAATTTCAATACAAAAAGAAGGTTATTTGTCAAAAGGAGTTAACCTGCTTTTATTAACTTCCAAAGCAAATCTCATTCATCACCTGATATCTGCTAGTAAGATTTCAGTACTTGTAATATTAAGTGCCCTAAGCATTTTGCAGACTGGAATAAGTCTGTCTTTCCTGTTGAATTGGGCTGATTGAGGCTGTCGGCTTTGTTTATGTGATTGGCTGTGCAAAGTCCATATGATGTAACACACTGGTAGAATCCATTTTGAAGGGTTGCATCCAATATTTGCTACTGCAATCAAAGCAGAATAAGTACACATCCATTTCTTGGTGCAGGAAGCAATGCTGGCATTTTTTTTTTAAAGTCCAGGCATGTGAGGTTCCCTCTGTGTAGAAACCACAGTCACACTACAGGTTCTACTGGGGAGTGTGTCCTGGCTGATACTAATAAAATTGTTTTTAAACATGGATGCAGGCTTCGTTATTGCAAAGAAAAGAGGGTAAAAAATGTCAAGTGTGATACTGCAATCACATTTACTTGTAGGACTAATTTATTTCATTTTATTCTGTTCTGATCAGGCTTAAAAATTTTTGGAGAAATGCCTCAGAGTTCTGTGTTCAGAAGCTGTTATTTACTATTCAGGAAGTTGCTCTATGTCACTGCCAGGTTGTGGGTAGAGCTGTACCTTGCTGATATTTCATCTTGCTTTCAGCTTTCAGCTTCCTCCAAAAAAACAAAAACCTAAAGAAGTGTGAATCTGTGGAATCTGTAAGTGATTCTTCCACAGTGTCTGGCCCAGTAGAGGAATCCTCTTTTGCTTCCACAACTGATGTAAAAATTAGCAGATTTGTAATGTCTCTGCTTAGAATACAATGTAATGGCACATTTTGTTTTACTCTGAGAACACAAGTGACTTACAGAGATCAGGGAATTACACTACAGGGTATGTAAACCCTCTGCAGTGACAAACTCCTTACCTTGCTCAGGCATTACAGCCACATTGGAACATCTTAAGAAGAGTAACAGCTAGCACTGAGTTTACTGGGACTTGTTTAAATTTATCTTTTGTCATGACTGGCTCTTTTTTTCCTTCACAGAATATCTGCTGTATGTTAAGTATGTACACAAAAGATTGAGAATAATACATGGCTTCTTCCCAGGCAAGGCCAAAATTGTAATGCAGAAGTGTAAATGAGGCCCATAAAAGAGCTGTCACAGAAGTACAAACAATGCATCCAAACAAAAGAGGTGTTCTACTCCAGGAAAATAAAGAATCCTCTTGAAATTCCGTACTGCAAATAAGAGGATAATGTAAGAGTAATCCCAGTGTTCAGCTTCCTGATGTTAACTTTGAAAGTAATAAGATAAATAATCAAATATACAAGTAACGGTTACGCCAGTGTAAGTATATTCTCCCCCAAAACCTTTACAAAATTTACATCAGACCATAAAATATCAAGGGTTTTTTTTTACCCTAAAAAAAGAGGAAAACAAGCAATACTAAAGACTACATTGATGTTTTATAAATAGTTCTATATCCAAACTAAAATCTGGTATCACTTCATTTCAGACATTTGACTAAAATCCAATCTGAATTAACCACTGCTAGCCATAACATTCTACTTTTCCTTTTAAATAGAGGAGAGAGATCCTTTTAATTTCATATATGGTTCTGTGCATCTTTTTTTGTTTGGGGATTTTTTTCCTATCTGAAAAGAAAATTCAAATATTCAGATATTCAAATTCAGTCTACTTCTGTTCATCTATTTACTTTTATTATGAGGGATGCTTAATGTTTGACTGTCTTTTGAATCTGTATTTTCAAAGCCTCAACTAGACAACACAGCTAAAATCTTAGTGGTTTTCTAACAGCATCATAGCAAGAGTCAGGTAATTGTGGGGTCAATCCTTAGCTGCCATTTTTTGCCTCAGTTCCACATCAGTTATATAAAACACTTTTTTTTTTTCCTTTTATCCTATCATTTGGTTTTTGTGGGGTTTTTTACTTATAATGGAAGATATTACTAGAAAACTAGTATCTTACTATGTTTCTCTACAATGGCCTTCAGCTTTATTTGGGAGTCCAACATAAACCTTTGTGATACAGACACACTTCAATGAGTGGCTAATGATGGGCTGTAACAGGAAAGTCTGATATTTATGATGACTGTAGGCAGAGATGAACATTCTTCTTAAAACAATTAATTCTGAACCACATGTGGAATCTGTTGCTAAGCTCAGTCAAGCATTCAACGGACATTCTTACCCTCTTTTTTCATTGATGAGGATGTAAGCAGACTAATATAGACATCAGCTCAGAAATTGCTGAGTCATATTGGCAGAGACACAGTAAAGAAAGCCAATAGCGTAGGCGCTATCTCTCCCTAACTGTGGGGATTTCCATGGCCAGCACTGTCAGGTATCTCCCCTCAGTGGAAATAAATTTGTTTAAATTATATGTATATACATTTAAAAGAATGTAAAATAAATTGCATCTGGCTTAGAAAACTGCCATCCAAGCTTCAGCTTTAAATGATCTAAATCAGCTCTGTCCATCCCCACTGTTGTGGCCTCTGCTAACAGACATTTAAATACAGTATTTCTGATAAAGTATAATACTGTGAAGACATGTGGGAATATTCTAGTTATGTATCTGTGAAGGATATTTTGTGAGAACCTCCATCAATGGAGTTTTGTTCTTAAGCCTCAGGACTGGAGGAATCAGACAGTAATAAAAGTGCATCCTTCCCCATTAGCATTGCCTGGTACACAAGACATATTGCTAGCTGTGCAAATTAGCAGTTTGCAACACTTTCATATCTACTGAGACAGCCCCTGAAATGTTCCTTATATGACCACAGTGTGGAAATACAACTCTTTGCCTGTGTCTCAAAAGCTGTATGCTTTTGAATTCAGAGGCATGAAGGGCAACAGCAGTGACTGCCCTCCTGTTCCTCCTCTTCCTCCTTCTCTCCCTCCCTTTTTCATTGCATAACAGTTATGTATGGGAATGGGGGGAAGGACAGAAAGGAGACAATTTTTTGGCCATGTTCCATTACTGTGCTTGAGTTGTCACCACGAGTCTGTAGAGGAGAAATAAACTCTGTCCTTTCTGCAGCTACAGTAAATTCATAGCCCTTGGGAACCTCTTGGCATTGGCCCCTGCACATGGCTGAGTCAAAAATTTCAACCTCCCCTTAAAGAACCAGCAAACAAAGACATATTTTTAGACAATTACTAAAAACAAAGCAACTGTCCCTACCAGGAATTCTATGTTTTAGGATTCATTGAAAAGCAAGAACATTACCATCTGTGTATATGTCTGGAAATAAGTACTTTCTTGAAAGACAGCAGTGAAATTTGATATTGCTGAGTTTTGAGAGGGCTGAGATTCTGTTCTTCTCCCCACAAGGGCCTTTCCCATTACAAACCTGTTAGAAATTCTAGGACAGTTAAAAACTTTGGAAATGTAAAGTTCTGAAAAACCAAGGAAGTGAGAGGTCACTTAGTGATAATGTAAATAATGTAGCTACCGATGTATTTCATTAGCTGAAGTATTCCAAAATTTCAGCTATTTTCAGTAACTATATATATCACATGTATAGCTTAATTGAAGATTAGGACATATATAAAATAAAAGATAAGAGATTTTGGAGAATATGGGTATATTTGGCAGCATCTTTACTGTAACAGGAACAGTAACATTAAGAAGTGAAGCAGCAGGGTTCCCTAAGGCACACTGCTGTGCTCAAATACCAGAAATTGTTTAGCACAGATACATATCTTGGGCATCAGCAAGAAAGCACCTCAGCCAACCTTCTGCTTTTTACTGTGTATTTTGTAATAGAACATAAGATACTCTGCAGGGTTTAGAATGATAGTTTTCTCCAGTAGATTTCAAAGTAGTACACAAAAAAGGAGGCAGCATTATTTTCTTCCTTTTCAGATGGGAAAATGGAGAAATGAAATGTCAAATACCTTGCTGCATGTGAAGAGTTAAGATTTCACCTCAACATTTTGTGTATATATTAATCAATGAAGACCTATGTGCAACTTCAGACACAGTGAGACCCAACCTCCATTTCCTTTCTGGATTTAAAACAGGAGAATATTTTATGAAGTTCTTTGGTAAATATTAGTTTAAACTTCCTACTTACTCTCAGACTTTTGCTCTCATCTGAGTTGGTTTGAAAGGAAAAACAAAATATAGAAATGAATTGATCTGGTATTTGACACGAAGCTGAAAATGTGAAGTAGGATAACAATTGATGAGAAACCTGAAAGATGAAGACTGAGTAATTTTGATTTAGAACCTGGGGTTCCCGTATTATCAGAATAATTGTCTTGTTACCATATCATCAAACAGGATCATACATTCTGCTTTGCTTCAGTGAGGACTTCTGAAATACGATGATTATCTTAAATGCTTGTAGAAAGTTTGTTGAAATTGCTTAAATGCTTGAAAAATTCTGTACATAAAATCCACAGTTATACTTTTAAAGGCTGATTCTGACCACTTTAGCCAACAGAATCTGTGAGTAGAAAGGATGCTATGGACAGTGAATGTACTGCTACGCAGTTTGCTGTTACAGGTAAGTACATTTTGAAATATGCTCTTCCTTTAAAGCTTAAATAGGGGAGAAAGTAAAAAGGCTGAAAATGATATGAACATATGTTTTACCTCTCTTTTGGTCCCATGCATTCTTTTCTATTACCATTGAAACTTTGCCCAAAGGAATAATACAATATAGAAAACCACATACTTTTAGTAAAATAGGATTTTTTGAAATTTCTGAGATCAAGTCTTCGTTGTTTAGCCATGATAGTAGTAACCTTTGTTCTCCTTGAAATGATCAAGTACTTATTTGATAATTTTTTTCAGGTATTTGTTTGATAGTTCTTTTTTTTCTATCCTTTTCCTCTCCATCCTCCTAGTAATGCCACCATAAAACTTACTTACAATACAATTACACACAAAGTGTAGTTTTTTAATTCTTTCATTCTTTATGTTGGAGTTTTTTTGTTGTTGGTGGTGGTTTTTTTTGTTGGTTGTTTCTGTTTCTTTGGTGTTTTTGTTTGTTTGTTTATTTGTTTGTTTTTTAATGAAAAGGTCTGCCGCCTTCTTTTTATTTCTTGAATGGAATTTCTTCACAAAGATGTTCCCAGTTATTTCTTCCTATAGCCAGGTGTAAGTGAACAATTTATACAATATTAAAACAAAACTTTCTTTAAGTTTTATAAGAGAGAGTAAAATTGATTTAATTTTAAATTAATATAATTTATAATAACTCCACAGCTGAATCCATCAAATGCCAACCATTTATTGCCTTCTTTTATGCATTTTCTCTTAGATTTTGTTAACTGCATTAGATCAAGGAGTTACTTTTATTGCAGAACATCATAAGAACATAGCTAGAGACTGATTAGGTGGTATGTAAAGACTAGATTTCTAATGTATGGTTAGATGAAAATGTGGCTCAAGTCTCACTGGTATTGGAATCAAACAGGAAGGCACAAAAAATTGCAGTATACAGGAGGGTTGTGCTTCCTCTTCCAAAAAAATTCCTCATTTGGAACAAACTGGAACAATTTCTTATTAGCTCAGAAAGTGAAAACAAAGTATTTACTAGGGTGACAGTGAATGCATAGATAAGTTGATCCACATCCTCATGTGTGAGGAAATCCAGAATTTTCCAGATAGTGGAATTGGAGGGATTACTATATGAATACTACTGACACCAATGTTTTTACTTTTGTTTTAACTTTGAAATATTTCCTATTATATTAAATGAAATCTCTGTTTTACCTCTTAAATCATTCCAGTGAATAAAGCCAAATACCTTAGTACTAGAGAATTAATATGGCTTTAAGTGATTATGTATTTGTTCTTCAACAAACTATGTAGCAACTGGGATTATGTTTACTGTGTTGTAGAAAGAGAACTTTTCTCAAAGTCAGTGTTAAAGTCCAATTTTTAGGATCTGCCATTAGTAAACTCATTATGTGAAAAAAATTCTACTGGGTGATCATGGGGAAAATGAGAGATCTTTTTTAAAACCTCTATGACATTAAGAGTTGGATTAAAATAGGCTTTATATCACTGACATTCCAGTATTCCATCTAAATCCTTACCTCATCAGAATCAGTAGATTAAAATGAACTGTTTTGTTATAAACAGCAACATTTCTACAGTATAAAATCTTGAAACTTGACAGAAGTGCATGCGAGAGTGAAGAAAATATTTGTGAACACACACCTGCATCTTTCATTTGTTTTTGTCACAGTCAATAATTCTCTCAAAGTGGTGACGTGGTTTTGGTAATTAATCATAAATACCATTAATTAAAAAACACTAAAAACATAGGCTAAAATTTGTTTATTTAGAAATTGTTATGATTAACAATGTATTCAGAGCAATAAGGACGTGTTTCTAAACAAATCACCAATTAACCTGCAATAAACTGTGTTCCCACAGCACAAAGCACAGTCTTACCACATCTACTATTCTTATAATTATATTCCAGCAGGAGAAGAATCCAAGAGTTCAGGTGCTCTCATCCCTAAGAACTAACTATTGATCAGACAAACTTCCTCTGCAAACCATGTAATACCACATAAAGGTCACCATGGACAGCACAAATTGCTTTTATTGAACAGTATAGTGAAGAGGCATTTAGGACAAAAAAGCACCTTTATGTTATTTTGGCAGTCAGTTGATTGTTTGTGACTGTGTAGTTCATGGTTCTGAAGTCTGAAATTGTAACACTCCGGCTTGCCTGAATACTTAAGACTATTTACTTTGGGAGTTCAGTATGTCTCAAATGAATCAGGCTGAACAATCTGTTTACATAGAACAATAAAGGATGAAAAGACTAATGAAATGCATCTGCAACATATTTTCTGAACACCCACACAGGTGAAGGGAGTCACTCTTTAGAAGACTAACATACGTTTGACTATGTCAGATACTTTAATTCACATTTTGTTATTTGATTGTTAATAACTGGTATATCCTGCTTCAAAAGAAGTGATTTAACTGTAACAGTGTTTATAGTCATAGATGAGTGTACCATAAAAACAAAAACCCAAACCAAATAGACATAAAATCCCCAACCATATTGGATTAATTAGGAAAATGAATAGTTTTGATCCTTCTGAAACTAATTTAAATTTCATTCCATTTTTTCTTCTGGTAGAAAAGATATTCAATGAAATTGAAATTGTTCCCATACAATACTCAGATTGTACAGAAAAGATAACATGCTATTGAAAAACTCCCAACAGCATTCACCAAATCTGAAAAGGGAGAAATGTGCGGTTTGTAAGAGAGCTAATGTTTAACGCCATGTTCACCATTGCTACTGTGACTGCTCCATCAGGCTGAAACAGCTACTAATGAGCCTGTGAATCTTGCTGTATGGGGGAAGTCAGTGCCATGTTCTAGCCCAACTTCATTACTTTGATAACTGGGAGAGGATAAGTCATCCAAGGAGATTCCTGGGGGGCAATTCACTGCCTGAAGATCAGCATGGATGCATTCAAGCATTCTGGAGACAGGACTCAAATGTAAATGACCCTGACAAATTTATTCTAAAAAAAATAGAAAAAAAAGAGCACCATTCACTAAAGAGATATAGGTTTTTCCTTCTAATAGGCATAATCAGGTGAAGAAATATTGGATGGGGAATAAACAGCTTTGCAAGCATGTTGTCAGACATTTGGACAGATTCTGTAGGAAAGCAGTGACACTGGTCAGAAATCAAGAAAACATAATATATGGGAAAAGGTTAAGAGTTTGGTTTAGATAAAAGGCAATGAAGACTATTTTGTAATGCCCTTCAGACAAGTATAAGCCCACTGCAAAGAAGAAACAAATAACATGTTTTCTATCTCCCTACAGAATGGGACAGAAAGCTTTAGTTGTAGCAGTAAGAATTCAGATTAAGATAAAGTTTTCAACTGTAAAAATTATTAAGCATCAGCCTAAGATTATAGAACATCCAGCTTCGGAAATTGTTAAGGATAGGCTAGTACAGTGTCAGGAATGGCCAGTGGTACCATTGATGTGTTCCTGGCCAGGGTAGTTGACTTTTTCAAGTTCTTCAGTCTTCTGTGCTTTCCTCATGACTCATTTCTGTTTGTGATACTGTTTCAAGGTTCTATCTAAGTAGTGTCGAGCCCCAATATTCATTACTGCAGAATCTAATTTGAGACAGTAATTAAAGTTTTCTTTACAGGAGAAGTTGAGGCAGCTCTGAGTTCCTCTGTGGCAATGGCCATTGCTATAAATAAAATAGCAGGGGTTATCAGTTTTAAACTTTCTAAAACTAAGTGGATCACTACCTGGGATCTAGAAGATACTCGTCTAACAATATCAAATGGCACATTATGTTAATTATGGGGATTTTATCCCTTTCTCTTGTGGCACTGGTTGCTCTGGCAACAGGATGCTATATTAAATAGTATCAGGGTATTCTGTTCTTGTGTCACACTTTCTGTGCTGCTAAATGATGCACAGAGAGACTTTGGAAGGTGAAAATATATATCCTTCAGAGAGGATATGTCTATGTTTTTTCAAGTTGTGGAAACATAACACTAAATACTTGAAGAGTATAGAATCCCCTGTATCATATTCAGCATTTAGGCATCCTTAAGAGCATGAAAAAGCTAAAGTACTGTGCAAGTCAGAGCCTGTCTAGACAGCAAAGATAGTATAGACGATCTATTGCCAGTGATGGCTACTGTGGCTTATCCCAAGAATGGGGATAGAGAAGATGTGTAGAAATCCCTTCCAAGAAAGAAAATGAAGCAAAGCCCAGACCCTTGAAGGTAACAGAGGGAGCTGCAGAGATATGAAAATGGCTGAGTGGTTGGTTAGGGAATAAAACAACAGTCCCAAATCACTCTGCTGGAAATCAGCTGACAAACCTTGCTAAGTAATTCTGTCATTCAATAACAAAAGCAGCAAGTGAAGCGTGATTTTCAAGCTCTGCTTTGCTGTCTAGCATATATAGATATGAAACATGGCAACACATAAAGATGTACGTGGCATTTTAACAGCTAATTGAAACTATCTACGATCCAAGTACAGATCTTTGCCTCAAATACAAACTGAACTGGTTGTTCTCCTGTTGTTTTTTAAGACTTGCACCTATAGATGGTAAACTTGAATGAGGAGTTTATTTTCATATTTACCCTCAGTCATAGCTCTCCAATGGTCAGCAGTATTAGCATTTTGAAGGAATTTAACTCAGACCCCAGTAATCAAACAACACAGATGGAAATCTGTATGCTTTGACCTACCTTCAGATAGAGTAGAATACTCTGTTTTCATTCACATTGCTGAAGACGTTTTATTTTGGGTAAATATTTTTCCAAATTAGAACAAAATCAGGCCTGGTGTTAATACTTTTCACTTCCCCCCCCCCCCCCCCCCCCAGAAAGATCTAATAAAAGCAAAAAAAAAAAAAAAACATCAAAAGATAAAAAATCTCCAAAGTCCAGAGTTCTCCCTCCTGTGATGATCACCAAAATGGCAAACATTAACGAAATCTTTTTATGTTTGTGAATATGCTTATTCTAAACTTTCTAAAACAGCCAAAATTTGAAAGAGAAGTGTCAAACAAAAATACATATCAAAGCTTCTAATTAATTTCATCTGCAACCTGAAATAAAATTTTAAAAAAATTGTAGCCATCCAACAAAACCAGGTTCTTTTTCACCCAAGGTTTTCCTTTAAGAAACAGTTATAGGATAATTAGTGATATAATTAATTAGATTTTAAATCATTCAGTTAGTGAAAAATAAACCTAAGATCCTTGATAGGATTTCAGTTTTGGTATTGATTTCCCTATTTTTAGCTGCAGAAAGTCAACTACTCTGATTCATTATGGTATGACTGCAAAGTTTAAACTTCTGAGCAAATGTGAAGAAAATCACTGTTTGTAACACAACATTGTCTAAAGATCCAAAGGAATAATTTCTGTTACCAAAAGTCTGGAAGAAACACTACTTTAGGAAAGACTGAAAGAGTTACTTGAGTGGAGAGTTTATTAAGGAACACAAATCATGGACATTTTCATATATTTTTTGCCCACTGTTTCCACATCCAAATTCTTCACCTGCAATTCAGAGTAAATAACAAGGACAAATTTTCTGATAGTGGGAGTATTAAATAAATGCTTGCAGAAAAAGTTGGCAGCTTCATTGTTTAGAAACTTTCAGCACTAAAATAAATTGTAGCAGCAGCCCAGTGCTGGCCTCAAAGACCTTATTTTTATTCTCCTTTGTACAAAGCCACCTTCTGTGCTTGCTGTGCCTGAATCCTCCTTCTAGCTAGAACAGAGCAGAGAAAGAAAAAATCTATTTTGAAACAGCTTTTGATATTTCAAAATTTACTTTTATTTTTTATTCAAACAAATGTCATGTCTATCATTCACTTGTAAAAAAAAGAAGTGTGTCAGGTGGCAGTTCATGTAGTTTCATTACTAAAGGATACTAATCTAGGAAATATGAAATGTACTGTGGGATTCAAGTTTGTCTAAGTTCAAGGATGCGTTTCATCTCCAAATTAAGACATGTGGGATTCAATGTAGATGCCCACACATGGATGTGTAGTGCCATTTGAATTTGCTGCTGCTGCTGCTGACCTCCAGCTATTGTTCCAGAATGGCGCAGGACTCCCTTTGATCTTTTGTCACTTCTGCCAATTATGTGCAGATTTTTGGATACGGATGCTTTGATGCAGCTCAAACACTATTATGCATGTATGTGGTGGCAATTAATCAAATCCATAGAGGGATTCATTTTGAAGTTAAGATACTTAAATTTGGGTGTTTGCATGTGAACCAGGTATGCAAGCTTGCACTGTGGTCCATGGGGTGCAAGTCAATGCAGCCAGCGTTGTGCAGAACACTCTTCAACTCACTCAAAAGTAGCCTGTGCTGTACTGAGCCTCTGGTCTTTACAGAGCACTGGTTACCTTTGACCAGCTATCTAAATGCACATATTAATCAGAAGAGATCAGGTCAATACCGTCAATGGAGTCAAGAGCGGAATTCATCTTATACTAAAGCAGGTGGCTATAAACTTTAAACTCTACTACCTGTACCGACTTCCACTTACTAAAATGGAAATCCACAATCCTATGTCAGAAGTAGATGGCTAAACCTGTAGACATCAAATGTCAATGGAAGGAATCCCACCTCTATCTATTTATAAGTTTTGAATCAGGGCAGCATTTCCATTCATATCAGTCTCTATAGAAACACCTGAATGCAGGTTTCTTCATGTTGCAGACCAGCTGGTACATCCGTGAGAGTCTCCACTGACATATAGTAGCCTTTCTTCAGGCAGGTTTGAAACACATGATTCTCAGTCAAGGACTTTGTGTTTGTAGAGCCAAAGCATAGCTTTTCAATGAAAGTAACTTTTGGTGTAAATCTTTTACTTAGGCCTATTAATATTATCCTTATCTTCACATGTCCAGGTAGGCCTCTTACAGAAGGTGTCTAATAAGTTTTCTTCCTTAATATTCCAACAAAAATGTAGAAGTTCTGAGATTCACAGTTTCAAAGATTTTCCCTGCAGAGATCAAGCCTAAAACCACTGAAGTTTCCAAGACTTTTAGTTGATTAAAATAGACTTTAGGCAAGAGTTTAAACCTTGGCTAATATTGATGACTGCTTCATTTCAATTTAAGAAAGAATAATTGCTTCTTTTAATTAAAAAGAAGAGTTTTCCTATATAAAATATTGTATTAAGAGCCACAAACCCAGCCTTTTCCCCAAATCAATGGACATATACTTCTATGGTCTTCTGTCATTACCCTTCCAATGTTTTTTATCATTTCCCTGTTGTAGTCCAATATCTACACTCACAGTAAAGGCTAGATATGTAAGGCATCTAATGACTCAGTTTTAACAATGGATATATCTTATACGAACAACATTCTTGTTACTGGAATGGAACAAACATATATATAGCTGTGCATGCATATGTATAAGTAAGCAGAATGATAGAAAAGCTTTTAAACACATTTCTCATTTAAAGAATAATATTAAAATCTTCTTGAAATATAATAATTCAGAGGAAGATTTCAAGAAAAAAAACCCAAGACTTCTGGATGCTAGTGACCATTTTCATAATATGTAATTTCACTATATGAATTATAATTGGAGCTGAAACCTTATATGGCCTGAGTACCTTTTAAAATATTCTACTGATATAATTAATTTTAACTGGATACAATGGGTATATAATTGCACTACAGAAGTTTGTATTTTTAGATGCATAAAAGATGAGTATTGGCAATACAATAAAGACCTGGGAAACAGTATGCATGTTTTAGATTGCAAACCAGTGCATGGTTTCAAGGAAAAACATATGCAAAACCATGCTGGAAATGTTACAAACAAATCTCCCTTGAATCCTGTTTTGCATACAGTGGGTCTTTAAAAGGAAATGTGTCTGGGGAAAGCTGCCTCTGAGCTACTGAAATTGGCTCTGAGAAGGCAACATATCACAATGAATAGGAAAGTGTTATTTTGTTATTACTCAACAGAAAGTTTTCATGATTTTCTTACATCCTGAAAATGAACCACAGAACAGAGACCTGGAGGATAAATTATTTCTCTACATGACACTCTAGCTAAGAATTATGAAGACTTCGTTACCTGCCTCTGTACTGAAAACTATTTGACTCTTAGTTTTACTAGAGCTTCAGTTCTTTGTCATAACACCATGCAAAATTAACAATTTTCAATAATTGTTTCTTATGGTATGAAATGTCAAATAATAACTTGAGGGAATATTATACACAAATAAACAAGTAGCAGGAAACCTCGACCACTGCATTTATGAGATGATTGCAAAAAGTCTTGGACTTGTAATGCTGCAGAAAATAAGCTGGAATTATTAGTGACACAAAATAAATGACCTAATAAAACAGACCTGTTTACTTTACAGAACTTCATAACTTGGTCTGTGAATTGATTTCTTTCTCTTTGAGAGCTAAATTTGGAGAGTGATAGAATGGCCCTGTCCTGGCTAATGCAGACTCACATGTAGTCATTCACACTCCTCATCCTTCTTCTTTCACTGATATATAATTGAAGGAAGATCTTTCTACAGTTAAAACTGCCTGATGCGCTTGTTGCAGTTACTCAGTCAAAGCTACCTTTAGTCAAGGCCTCTCCAGATAATGGCAACAGGAAGCAATGAATGGGTGTCGTAGAGACATTTTGTCCTTTAATATTTTTTCCTTCTTTTAGAGTAAACCTCATGTTCTTTTAAAAAAGCCTTTAAAATTGGGTGATGACTTTTCAAAGTCTCAGAACATCTACCTAATGTTCTTCCATCTGTGATAAAAGGCTCCAATGAAGTTCTCTGAACTCTTTCACTGACCTGTTTTGTAACACTTACAGTTTTATCTAGAAGTATTTTGATTGCCTAGGACCAAGTTATCTATAGACAGCCTGACTAAATGGATGGCACATAAGCACTTTACAAGTACTTCTTCAACAGGAAAAAAGTGTACGTGAGTGAGAAGGTTGTAGTGATAAATCTGTTTAACAATGAATATTGAAAATTGCTAGAACAAAAGTAATAATTTCATTAATTTATGCCTTCCATCATGGAATAATGTTTTACTGCCCTGGAACATGTTAGAGAAGTTGTAAATACATGAAAGAAAGATGGAGTTAATAGGAAGTCAGTACAGATTGGTGAAGTAACAAAACAGTGCATTTTTAATGCAGAAAATCTTCATGTACACAGCAAAAGCACACATCCTTCTTAAATATGCCCCAAAGAATGTTCAGCAATTTAAAAGAAATTGATCAGACTTATGCAATGGTAACTCAAAATTCAATAAGCAAAGCTGTGCGTCAGAATCTGTCAGCTTTTTACAAAGTCAAAACTCAAAGACATTTTCAGTGAAACCAGTTACTGAACTTTAAGCTTAAAACCTTTTCATGGATAACTGCTGCATATACTTCTAGCCTAGGATTCTTGCTCTCATGCTGTATTATAAGCCAGGAATTAAAGAAATGGAATTTGCAGCAATTAAAATAATTCTGAAAAATATGGTTTCTGCAGTTTTGACCTATCTTGATAGACTGAAGGGAGGGTGATGAAAACTGCAATCTTAATAAATCTCCTGCAGCTAAATATTTAAAACTCACACTGTTTCAAATTAGTGAGGACAGCAATATTTATTTGCTGCTGAATTCCAGCCAGCATGACATTTCCGCAGGAAACACTTTATAAGGCTTCAACTTATGACCACAGAAGTTGCAAACTAGTACTTAAACCATGCATAAGTAGGAAGGTTTGTATATTGAACAAAAAGACAAGTAAAATTGATTGCCATTTCTGTCTTTGATCTTTCCAGAATCAGAAAGCTACACATCTTTGCAAAATATTCTGCAGTTCACAAAATGGACTACAAGCAAGAAAGGACAGGAAATAAAGGCAGCATACACATTATTGTCCCTGTATGCTCAGGGGCAATTGAACAACATTATAGTCCAGCAGACCCAGTGATTTTCAGCAGGATGCCCATGTGAAATAACAACTAGGAAGATGTGCATCCAGGTGACATCTTTCTTATTTGTTTGTTTGTTTGATTCTTCTTCAAAGGCAAGTTGGATGACTAGCTAGCAGAAGGAAATGGAGAGTAAAGCTCATCAGCAGAGGAAGCAGTTACCAATAACAGCCTCAGCCACAGCAAAGGACACAAACACATCATAGCTTTTGCAGCTAGATTTGTTTATTTCCAAAACCGAGGCTTCACTACGCTGAAGCAGCTTTGCAAAACCGGAATTATGTTCAGTCTTCCCTCCCCTCATGTCCTGACGTTTAGTTGCATGCTGAAGTTAATCTATGCTTTTAAAACTGGTGATATGATTGACCCAAATAATTATCAGCCAGTTGTCTTTGAAATCACTTTAAAAGGTGTGGTTCAGGTTCAGCAGACATTCTACTGTAGATACCATAACATTTTCTTTTTCCATATTGAGTAAGTTCTGTAGCTAAATGAGATGCCTTGGTTGCCACAGCCTCATGTTCATATAGGCTTGACTGCTGACAAAGTGAGAGTGTGACAAATAAATCTTCTAAGGACTCACACCACCCCACTGTTGTCATGGATTTCAATAGTTTAATGAGAAGCTAGCAGTTGCTGGAAAAAAAAGCAGCAACTAAGCTCATCAATGAATTTTCAGGGGCCCGGGAAAGTCATTTTTGTATAGGTGAACAGCAGCAGTGTCCACATTTTTTGACTAAAAGGTAACAGGTAGCTTGCAACAGCCTTTTCATGTGGAACTACATAATTTAGCTAGTTTGGGATTAGAAGACAAGCCTTCAGTGAAAAAGTATTAGTGTTACAATAGAAAATATTATTTCCTTTAAATCAATACGATCCAGTAATTTAAGGGCAGAGACACTCCAGGTGGATATTTACAATCAGTTGAAATTATGTTAACTGGTGACGTCAGGCAACATAAAATGGTGTAAATACAGCTTACATGAATAGGAATTAATCAGAAGTTTTCCAAAGCAACACTTTTTAATAGAAAAATAATCACAGGAGTATGTCAAAAGCTGAACACTTCTGGCAATATTTTTAAAGATCTAAAAAAAAGAAACATTTGAATACCTTGTGACTACAACAGTTTCCTTTTCATGCAGATATTCCTTTGATATAATAAAAGGTAAAAAAATGTCAAAATAAAATATTTCAGTAGGCTGAAAATAATGAAAGACCCAACCTTAATGAACGATGATTTCATATTGTGAAACATTTCTAGACAAAACTATGCTGTGTAATTCCTGAAAAAAAAAAACAAAACCCAAGAAAATTTTCATATGACTCGGGAAATGCAAAACCAGTTCAGACCTGTCTTATAAATGAATGAAAAGTACAGGTTATTGTCATTTGGATGACACATCCTCTAAATTTGGTGCCCTGGCCATCTTCCAAAATGGAGAATTACATTCTACTTACCTGATATCCTCCTGCTGTTTTTCTTGTAAGATGTAGTCTTTGTTACATCCTGTTCCAAAATATCTTTAATTATTCTGTCTTCACACCTCCATTTTTTTCTTTTTTTTTAAAGCATTAAAAAATACACTTTCTATAGAACGCATGCCTTAAACCACAACCAATACCACATAATCTCTGACACCCCAAAATGACTAATTCTATAGCGACAGATCTATCTGTCTCTTTTTTAGCCTTAAGCAATATGAACTAAACTTTGTAAAAAAATCCACAGCACTTGTCATGCTAGAAAACTCTGGTTTTGAATAACCTCAAGACCAGCTGAGAGCAAAAATGAAATCGAGAGAATTCTTCTTAACTGGTGCAGCTAGTGTAAAGATTATGATCAAAGATTAAATTGGGCAATTACCTAACACAAAGAGAAAGATTTAATTCTTGTGTAAGCTTTCTTTACTAAGGTCTCAAGCATTTGCAATATCAATGGTACTACGTAATTATCTAAACAAATAAAAATCCACTGCCTGTATTGATTAGTTCTCCCACCTACTCCCGATCAGTATTTGTACAGGTTATTAGTAAAATTCAAAGGTGTAGGAGGAACCTTTTACATATATTACCTTTATTTAAAGTTTGGAATTCTACTTTTTGAATAGTTCCCTATACTGCTATCTCAAAACCAGCCAGCTTCTCTGTACACATGCCTCCACCACTAGAAATTCTGTTAGACTGGTTTCCATCTTCATCTTCCATGCAAAACATCCAATGCATGTATGCCCAAGTATCTTTTCTGGTAGGCTTAAATACCTGTTCTGGAAAACATAGGACATTGTGCTATTCCCGTATTTTGCAGCTACTGGGATTTCAGCTATTCATATTATCCCATAATTCAAATTCTAATAATTAAAGGAGTTATACTTTATTGCTAAGATTTATAGAGTTTAAACACATTGATGGAGAATCCCTTGTTAACTGCAAATGGAACAAATCCTGGCCTATGGGATATTACAAAATAAATATGCAGAAATAAATAAGCAGGCTGTTCTCCAGGCAATGGGCAAAGTACTTCTGTAGAGAGTAGCAATAAGTGGTGTTTTGGTTTTAAGGGTGGAGAACTTGAACAGTATATTTTCCTTTCCCTTCCCTTGTTTCAGCAGATGTGGCTGTCAGAGCTTACCAAATGAGCTATCTATTATAAAAAAAAGTGATGCGACCATTATTTTTAATAAATGTGAAATCAAAAATATTTACATGATTCCTAAATTTTGGCATATGACCTCAGGAAAGGTGTATCTGCTTCCAGTAGGGATTTTAAAACTGGTATTTAATTTTAATTTTTTAGTCTATTTAGAGCAATGTATTCTCCAAATCTTTGGCATGCCTGGTTTTCATATGATAATCAGACCTGCCATATGTTTAAGAGATTTGCTTCTCACTTAACTGCTTTAACTTGCAGAAATAATCAGCATGACTCAAAGCCAAATTCAATAGCTTGATGAAAAGAACACTCACGAAGCAACTGTCCATCAGTTATTCATACTGTGACAAAACGGTTTTCATTTTACTGCAATTATTTTGAGCCATTGTTGTGTGTTCACAGGATTCTGTTTTAAACTTCCTTTTGAGAACAGAGCTGAGTTAATTTGAATGAAATAGTTATTACACTTACATATACATTTTGCTTACTGTTTCATGAGCATGATAAACAAAACTCAAGTTGCTGTAGAATGAAACACTAATTTAACACACTTCAAATCACATACACAGCCAAATTAGAAATAGCATAGCACTTGTCCCAAGTCACCATGTTATGGAACTTAGATTTGTGTCATATATCAAAATCTAGTGTAAATACATCTTGCTGAATGAAAAACCTCACCAGGAGGTGCTTGCCAAATCAAATGTAGCTTCCTTGTGTTCCTGCTTGACTATTGGTTTAAATTTAAGCAGTGAGAAATAAAAATGGATACATGGTTTACATACACCAAGACAGACATTTAGTGTCTTCATTAGGAAAGCCTAGGTAATCCATTTTAGGCTAGAGGGATATACATTGCATGCCCAACACAAAACTTACTGAATCTTTAAAATCACTGCATTTGATTAAGCCCTAAATGAGTTTCACCTGCCAGTACATCTTAATATAAAATAAAAACTTATGATTTTCTCTAAGAGGTAACTTGATTTCTTACCCTGTTTCCATACCAACTGTAGGACGGCAAGGCAATAAAGATAACTAGTAAATATATTTCCATTAATCCTATAATTGTATATAAACATTTTTATTACAATTGTCAATATTGTGAAGTCTGAATATTGCTAACCAGCTGTGCTCACAAACTCTCTTTAGTGTTTTCTACCCATCTACCTGGAAGTAAAACTACATTGTTAATTCATTAGCTGCACAAAAGTCTAGGTTATATCATACCTCTCTATTTTTATCATATTTTTTCAATATATTTATTTGCAGATATATATTGTATAATTTTTACTTAAAGCAGAAAAATGGCAATAATTTCACTTTACTAAGTATCTTATCACAAAATTATACATATATTATTGATTCAGTATTAAGATCAATATAGAAATACCAGAAAAATCTCAAGAGAGAAATCAACGATCAAGTACTGCTTAAGTTTTCTGGGAAAAAGGAACTAAAAGTTATATTTTAAAAAATCTATAACTTAACTGCAAAAAATACTTTGCTAAATTATTTTTCTCCAGGAATCTGGCACAATAATATCTGAATTGCTTTTTTTATCGATTTCAGTGATTAAGCTTGACTTTCTTTTCTTGGATATATTTTAGCAAGTAAGGTAAGTTTGCTTCCTTGTATATGAATGTCCTTGTAACCTTTAAGTAGGCATAAGAATAAAATGGTATCAGCTGAATTGTTTTCTATTGGTGCTATCGTCTATGATTTCCACCACGTCAGAAACCAGGTAGAGCTGTTTATGTAGCATATAAGCCCATAGCATTTTATAAATAAATATATAACATGTATATAGCTTTGCTTATTTTGGTGCACTTTTAAAACAGAATTTTAGAGCACACAAGAAGAGCGCAGGGAACTAATTAATGCAAGGGTTAATCACAGTCAATGGACTGAGTGTGAGTGATCAGAGCATAATTACACTTAAAAGTTAGATGCTATCAAGAGTTACAGTCACATAAGACTTCAGGAAAGGAGGTACTGGTAAAGTGACAGGTCCTAATATTAACATGAAAGGTTGCCATGTCTTAGAAGTAACATGAAAGTTACTTAAGGAAATGATAATACTTTTGCAGGAGAGGCAATATAATTATCTCACATCTTCCTAGCTCAGGTTTTTTACACCTTCAGTGGAAGCTGCCCGTGTTGGCCACTTTGACAAGCACATTACTGAACTGCATGAGCAACTGTGTAGACATCTAATATGGTGTTGCCATTGCTGCTAACCGGTCGTAATGCTTGTAGCTTTGTTTTACTTGGTTTAGTTGTAATAATTTCTCTAATTAACCAGTTGTCTATACCTAATTTGTTTTAATTCTGCTTTTCTTTGCATGATACAACTACAGTTTTACATAGCAGTAACAAGCAGATTTTCCAGGTAGAATGAGATATTTCCAATTAACACAATGCAGTGTAGAGAAATACAGACCTGGTATGATAGAACAGGCCTTGAGAAGTGCAGCTAAAGGATGCTAAAGTATTCTACCTTCTTTATTATTCTTTGTATAATGATCATTCTTTAATTAGACTTAAGATTTCCATTATGCTAACAATAAATTCATGGCTTTGCTTATACACACTTATACACAAGGTATACACCATTGTCGTGGTTTAACCCCAGCCAGCAACTAAGCACCACGCAGCCGCTCACTCACTCCCCCCCCATCCCGTGGGGTGGGGGGGGAAATCAGGAAAAGAAGTAAAACTCCTGGGTTGAGATAAGAACAGTTTAATAGAACAGAAAAGAAGAAACTAATAATGATAATGATAACACTAATAAAATGACAACAGTAGTAATAAAAGGATTGAAATGTACAAACGATGCTCAGGGCAATTGCTCACCACCCGCCGACCGACACCCAGCCAGTCCCCGAGTGGCAAATCCCTGCCCCCCCACTTCCCAGTTCCTAAACTAGATGGGACGTCCCATGGTATGGAATACACTGTTGGCCAGTTTGGGTCAGGTGCCCTGGCTGGGCATGAGAAGCTGAAAAATCCTTGACTCTAGTCTAAACACTACTGAGCAACAACTGAAAACATCAGTGTTATCAACATTCTTCACATACTGAACTCAAAACACAGCACTGTACCAGCTACTAGGAAGACAGTTAACTACATCCCAGCTGAAACCAGGACAACCATTTTTTATACACAAACAGGATTTTGAATGTAACGCATTTGTATCTGTTCATATACCTACGAGCTATGTTTAGATGTTTAGACAGATGCTAGATATTTTGGCATAGGGTTGGGGAGAAGGGTGGACTGTATCCAAGTTCTTTGGATTTTATAGCAGAAAGTCATTTTTCACTCAGCCATTATAACTCAGTCCCATACTGTATAATGTCTATAGGTTTTTCTGTAGTTGACACATCATTTTAGATGTAAGAGAAGTAATACCCATTATAAAGAATATAAAAGATTTTATTTTTTTCATGATGAAATATGCTATCATACTTATCATAGATAATTTAGTCACCATTTGATTTGATCTTCTCATTAATATGACTAAAGCTTCATGAAAAAAAAATTTGCCTTATTGGTAATGCTAATTTCACCTTTTGCTTTGATCAAAGAACCTGACATTGTTGGAAAATCTAGTTTTTGGCTAGAAAAGAAGTACTTGTTTAATCGTTGTTGATGGTCAAAATTTTATATTAGATAAAAGTGAGAATACAGGAAAAATCCATTTCCAAAAAAATGACTGAATAAAAGCTTTTCTAATCCAGCACTCATATTTGGTGTTTCTTTTGCCTAAAGAGGACCCTTCAACTGCATTATTATTATCATTATAGCTATTGCTATTGCTACTTCACTTCTGTCTGGAAAATTTAGAACATTTTTTTAAGTAAATGTGACCATAAGATTTCTGTGTATCAGAAATATTCGCCTCTTTTGTTTTTTTTTTTTTTTTAATTGAAATAGTCAGCTGCTTTATGCTGTACAGCCTGGCTCAAATTTTCCTTTGTTTCTGTAAGCTTTCATTTTAATAATTCCTGAAAAATCTACCTAGGCTTCAGAATCCTAAGCACTGTGTTACACTTGTACCAAAGAGATGATCTATGTATAAAAAAACCCCTGACAGGTTAATGCAGGAATTTTGTCATAAGACAGGTGGCAATTCTAGACTAAGCAATTCCTCCTTTTTCCTACCCACTGCCAGCATATCATACCCATCTGAGTGTGGAAGTGTTCTCTCACTCTTGTTGATGCCACCGTTTGTGCAGTGATCACCTATTGTGTACTTATATATACACTTATACTGTATGCTTCAATTTGTAAGGATGTAACTTCCAGTGAAAGCAGAGAGAGTTAGGCACTTCAATACCTTTCTGAATCTGAATCCAGAACAATGATAGCACTGTGTTTAAGTGTGACCACCTTGCTGTGGAGTACACAGTCGAGCCTGGCACCTCCATGCCTTCGTTAGTTCACAGGAATGTTCAGTGGCTCAGAAGGAGAGTGATGGTAGATGGTGTGTTGAGTAGGACGTCGCTTAATGCCAGGTGAGCAGCTTGCTATTTTTTATAGATTGTAATGTTTAGCTGCCCACTCAGACTTGGCACTAAAACCAGACCTGTGATCACTTATCTATATTCAATCAACAAGATCTGGGTTAACTTGAATATTTTCCTGAAAACTTTCTTAAAGATTTTTTTTTTTTCTGATCTAATTTTGGTTCATTAGAGGAATGGTGTGCTTATGGCCTTAGTTTTGCTGACAAATGTGGGGGAAGCAAGGTGAAGGACAGTCAAGAATTCGACACATGGCTGCAAACTGCGATAATCTAATGGCAATGGCTCCTTTTTGCCTAGAAGCAGAATCATTTTTTGAAAAACACATACTTATAAGTATATTGGTTTGAGGAACCTAAGTGAGATAGCCAGAAAAAGACTTCATTTGAGAATCTTTGTGGGATTTGGGGGTGAGTTAGATTCTTAGCAGCATCTTAGCTGAGCAGAGCTAAGCTCAGGTCTGTTGGTACTGAAGCATCACTAAGCAAATTCAGAAGCAGAGTTTCCCAGGAAAACTTAATGCCCGAATCCGCTCCAGATAAAAATGCCTATGTCTTCACTGATTCCAGTTCTAACAGCCCAAGTCCTTTTGCAGTTCTAGTTCCATATATCCACCTACGGATTTACATATATCAACACTTTAAAAATATGACCCCAATTTCCTATAAATAAAACAAACTCAACCAACAGGATTAATTCATGTCAGATTTTTCTTAGATGCTACTTTTCTTACATACATTTCTTCCCAAGTATTTCTTAATTTCCACTCTTCAACAGATAAAAATAATTCCACTGTATGCTATATATGATAATTTCCAATCTCTTTTCCTGAAGAAACAGAAATCAAAGAAATAAAGGTTATTGTAAAAACAGGTTCAGTCTTTTTTAACTGTGTATGACACTGCACTTTGGAAAAAGATAACAGTGAAAGAGATAGACAGCTGAAACAGGAGAAGATATTATAGAATCAGGACTACATTAAGTTTATTAAGTTCTGTGGGGCTCAGACTGCTTTAACATTCCCTGGACTGAGCAAGTTGTTGAGAGGTACCTCCCTGGAACATTTGGGACTCCATACCTGGAAACATGAATGCAGGAACCAGGGGAAGCAGTGGAGATCTGGTAAGCAATTCCCCGCTACCTGGATCAAGGCTGTAGTTTGTCATTTTATGTGCAGTGAGAACACCGATCACCTTTTTCTCTCTTTTTAAAAAGACCAAAGGATCCTTTAGAATGATTCATTGTATTAAAGGAAAGTTCATTTCTTTAGTTACCCAAAAGGCAGATTTAGTATTTAAGTTGCTCCTTCTGTTTGATTCACCTTTCCTTACATCTGTGCCTCAACTTGTCAAAATAGGTGTGTCTGGGTTAAGCTAGAGCTTGAGGCTATGACTAAGATACCATCTTGAGGTACTTGACTTTTTGCTTTGGCTAACAGCTTGCTTACCACAAAGAATAAAAAATGGAGCATTAACTTTAGTTCATCCTCAGCTGTCTGGATACAATGAAAGCACAGACATGCTATAAACCTGACTTCTTTTCAGTCTAATACCTTGTGTAGCAGGAAAAGTACTGTCAGACTTTTGGACTGGGCAAAATTGTCTGGGACAACAGTGCTTAGACTAGTGACTTTCACCAAAGTCTATGTTGTTACAGTTTTTGGCATTCTTGTCTCTCTAATTTTAGTGACATAAAATTATAGATTAAATTTTAAGGAGGAAGGCACTACTGGAATCACATGTGCATTATAGGATACAAAAAAGTCTTGATCAGTTGTTTTTTTAAAATCTAGTTGATTGTTTCATTTTCTTCCATCATCTTTCTCATGGCAATTAGTACAGAATTGCTGTACTACAGAATGTATTTATTGATAAAGACACATTAATCAAAATCTGACAGCTAGAACCTCACTGCCAGCTCCCCGTAACTCAGATTTTTATCCCATTCTTTTAAGTAGAAGATTGCATTTTAGACAGTAATTTGAATGGCGTTACCGTATATTTGCCATAAGAATACAGCAGTAACATCATCTGGATATTCAGTATACTTATGTCCTAACATACCCACTAAAATATTGCTTTTATGTATGTAATACCAAAATTCCATGTTGACATGTTTCCCAACTAAATGTGCCAACATCATGGGAGCTGCTGAGAAGAAATTTTAACTATTTTGGATAAAATAGCGTTGATGTAACTTCTGCCTCTGAGACAGATATTTCTGTGCACCCAATTAGTTCTCTGAGCTGGTATTAATTGCACATTGCATTGACAGAATTGTTTTTTTCCTGAGAAACAGATCTGAGTTTGTCCTTCGTTTGCCACCCCCAAACAAAAAATCCGATTTCTTACATGCAATGGATGGATGATGCTCATTCCCTTCCATCTAATACACTGCAGAGACCCACATCTAACAGGAAAGGCCATTGTTTCATTACAGCCCTGAGATATTTTAGGCATAAGTGCTTTGCTACATTAGGGTCTTGTAGCTGTGGAGACAGTTTCTGTACCTTATTCCTTCGTAATTTTCTAATATGCTCATTATTTTGTTTACAGATTTTCATTTTTACCTGGTTTTACAGCCAGCTTTGCAGAGTCCTGAGTGCAGTTTATATAATACAGTCTGGGGCAGGAGTGCCTGGTAAGTCACTGACTGATGTGGAAAAAAACCCCAAACCAAACCATTACTCAAATCTTTTTGCACTCAAAAGGTGCATCCACTCCACAGACACATATGTTGAGAAAACCAGCACCAGAGAAAGGGTTAAAAGTCTTGTTAAGACTTCAGGTCCTGTTTACCTTTTTATCAGATGGGAAGCCAAAAAAATAAATGAAACAAAGTATAGAAGAAAGAAAGAAAATAAAAAAGCTCTGAGTCTGTCTAAGTATGATAAAATGGTGTGAATCAAGGACATGGTCTGATTGGTGGTTGAACAATTATCAAGAGGTAGATAAACTGCTGTCTGGCATTCTCAGCTTTGTAAACTTGAACACTTTCATACCTACCAGGCCCCAAAGGTGTCTGCCAGATGTCTTGATTGAAAATGTACTGCATAGAAGAAAATTTAAAGGGCAAGTCACTAAAATAAATACCTGAATTATCTCTAGTGTTTTCACCACAAATGTTTTAACTGCTTGGTGTATTACAAAATAAAAAATAAAAGTATTAAAAAAGCAAAAAATAATTCTATAAGCCTTGCATAAAAATATTGGTTTTGTCCCACACAATTTTAATCCACAAAGATAAATGTTATTTAAGCCTGAATAAATAGGAAAGTACTGTTTTAAGTAGATAACGTTATAAGCTTGCATACTGCAAAGTAATTAAGGGACATAACACCCCATTATTCAAGATCAATATGCAGTTGAGATCAGGGCAGGATCTATTTCTGAAATTATATAGCTTACACTGATTTCTGTCACATTTTCAGTATTGATCTGATGTGAAGATCCTTCACAGCTTGCTGTTTGCAGAGGTTTGAAGACTGCCTGTGCCTCCAGAGTGAAATTAAAGTCAAGGCTGTTTGCATGTCTACATAAACTGCTGTTAGCAGGTCTCAGTCACAGATTCTTCAGTAAACATCTGTGTATTCATTTGAAATTATCAGTCCCGGCTCTGTTTTAACAATTTCTAAGAAACTGGTTTTCATAAGAAATTCTTTGATGGGAATGGTGAGTGCAAGAAACAGGTAGCTATAGCACATTACTTTCTCTTACATGTTGTTTGTTCTTTTATGTATGAAGAAGCTCTTTAGAGTACTCTGATCAGAAAAATGCTGGTTGGGAAATTTTGGCAATGATTCTCAATTGGCTTTACTCCAACTAGATGCAGTTGGTATCAACAATTATTTGAATAAAAAGAACTGAATTAAGGGAATGACAAGGAATCATTGCAGCATTGCTTAGAAACAAGGCAGCTAACAGAAAAGGCCAATCTCATTTTTCTTAGTCTATTGAAATTAGAAACTCCAGAAAGACACCTACAGACTTTCATTTGCACACAGGCCTGAGATACTTTTTTCACTTCACCCCAAGCTAAATCTCTTCTTGCTCCTGTCATATGGGAGGAACAGGAACTTTGGACGGTGGCTGGTGGCACTTACAGTGGGTCACTGGCAGGGATTAGAGGTTGGACCCCAAAACTCCAATTCTCAAAACTACTGCTAAGCTTCCACACCACATTTCAAGTGCACAGATTCAGGTGACAGTAGTTAACTTTTAGTCACACACCAGGGGAAATTTAAAGCTTTCTTCAAGATATGACAAGGGAAGACTGACAATACTGAATAACATAGTTCTTACGTTGTGCTTAAACCACATTGGGATTTATAAGATAGACAGAAGTTGTGGCACTTATTTGTACTAAGGATCTACATTCAAATTTGTTGCATAAAAGAGGAATAGAAGAGAAAAACATATTTCTCTCTTCTCCCCATGTATCTGGTATTTCAGAGGTTAGATGTCAGTTTGAGAGAGCTGAGTTCAAGTATGAGTTTTTGTATTCAAAATCTTCTGATAATCATAACCATGAGGTATTAAGCTGTTTTGAAGAGGGTCATCCACCATCCTTGTAAAGCACTCTGGAGACACTGAGTCTAAGGCACTGGCTTCAGTGCTGGTTGCAGTTGTTGCAGAGGTGAAATAATTACAGAAAAGATTTTGTATAAAATATATTCGCACTCCTCTCAGAGGAAATGAAATGTGTGTGGGAGGCAGTGGCAGGAATGGCACTAAAACCCAAGACAGAGAGGTAGGCTCTTATTTCTGGGCACTGTGAATCCTGAATTTTTTGACACAAAGCAGAACAGATTCACAAGAAGAGAGTGGGAGTAAGAGTGATCCTCCCCACATCTTTGCCTTCAGCCTGCTCCTTAGGACACTGCGGTGGGAGGTGAGATGTGGGTTTTGGTGCCCTGGGCTCCCACATTCTATATGACGTCTCTGATGCTCCAGTATGAAATGAAAGGCTCACAGTAAAGGGTCATCCTCCAGCTGTCTCTTACAGGAAGAAGTAACTCATGTTCCATCTAGAAAGAGGGTGAAGGATACCTGGTACAGTGAGAAGGTCTGGTGAACAGAAATGTTTCTTAGTAGCACAGAGTTCACCATTTAGCACAACCACTGCTTCTTTGGGTTTCTCTGTTGGCTGGTTTAGGAAGTTCCCCACTGAGTAAACTGTTACATATTTTTGGACCCTATTCTGAGCTGTCTGATTTTCTTCAGGCTGGTGGGAAACTTCAAGTAGTTCGGTTAAAGAATGTAGATTCTGTTATGAACATTAAAGACCTTAATCCCTTTTGGTACTTAAGACTGTAAGTCTTACACATTTTTTTAATTTCTATATTTATTTTTCCACAAAGGAGTAATGGAAGTTCTTGAACTGAAAAAAAATCCCTTTTAAAGGGATAATACCCCATCTTTTTCTACAAAGAATCACTCACTTCTGTGATGATACATAACCTGTACTTGTATTTTATGCATTACCTGAGGCTTTCTTGTGATATTTCCAGAAGATCTGCTTTTTGGTCAGAATCAAAGTTGCAAAAGAACCCTTCCATCTAGAATCCTCAAAAATCAAAAGCGGTTTCAAAGAAGGTAAACAGGTTTTTGTTGTAGGTTGGTTGTTTTTTTTGTTTTGTAAGTCTCAGTAGCTTAAACTTGCATTTGGCTTGACTTCCAGGTAGATCTGATTTACTTTGTCCATAGTGATTTGCCCATTCCGATGGGAAGATACACCTTTCCATGAAGGGATAGCTTCTTAGATTAGGTAAATCAATGTAGTTCAATTGACTTTAGCATTATGCTGATCTGCACAAACTGAGGATCTCGCCCAAAGCTGAGCTTGTTCATTTTATTACCTAGAATATATATATATACATTTTAATCTAAAAAGGCCTAGTTATACTTTGTCTAGATTCCTAGTTATGCAAAACAACTGACATCCAGTGCTTCTAGTGCTGCCTAATATCACGACCCAGACTGGACAGACCAGGGAGTCCTGTTGAATTCGAAATTGCCTCGGCCTAAATTAAGGTGAAAGGACACCAAATGATCAGTTAAAGATCTTATTCATGACAGAACCAAACTGAACTGGGGAGGCCTGGTAGTAGGTGGCAGGGTTTCTCACAACAGGAACTGGCATAGGACTACTGCTGTAAACTGTGTAACCATATACACCAATTCAGGGAACAAGGAGATCCCTCCCGTTGAGTCACGAGGTTCCGAGCAGACCCCCTTGCTTTCCAGACTCCTCCTCACGGAAGGGTCTAGGGGCGGCTGGATCTACTCTTAGTCTCAGACTTGGTCAACGGTTTGTATCTTGAAATGGATGAGGTGTAGGGATTGTGGAAAAGGAAGGAGAGAAGAAGACAGAGAGAGAAAAAGGAAGAGAGAAAAATGATTTCACCGGTCCTGGGTCCAGCGTTGGTTCAGTCAGCCGAGGTGTCCAGTCAGCTGAGGGGTCCAGTCCCGGTGGGCTTGCACACCCAGGGCTTCAGTTTGTGTCCTTTTATCATCCTTGCCCCTCCTTCAGGCGGGCACCCAAACTCAGCAGGTTAATGAGCAGTTTGTGAGCCTTTGGGCTTGGGGGTTGTTTGTGGAGTAACTCCTCCTTCCCTGCAGACAGGGCCAGTGTTCGATCTTTGTATCAGAACAGCTGATCAGAAGAGGGAGCTGGGCACCCTCCAGCACGCCCTCCCCCTCCTGTTGCTGATGTCTGAGCTGATGGGCTTTTCACCTTGGTTCCTTGCTGTGCAGGGTTTGTCTTTAAGCAGAACTCGCCCCACCACAACGTTTGAGACATTAACTCTTTCAGTCTCTCACACCTAATCACTAGGAAGTACCACAGACAACAAAACAAAAGACCTGTAATTTACCCCCATGCCTCCCTGCATCTTAAATCTACAAGATTACATGCTTAAATGTTGCAGTCTCTACAGTAGCTTAACATTCAAGGATCATTTACTTATGTCATGGTTTCGGCTGGGGTAGAGTTAATTTTCTTTCTAGTAGCTGGTATGTTATGTCTTGGTCATTTAAGTGGCTTAAGGAGGTTAATGAATATGCAAAAGAGTGTCAGGTTTGCTGGATAGAAGCTGGAGTGGGATTTTCAAAAAATAAAAGCCACAAGATCTTAGATATTTCAAGAGGCCAGTGCAAAGCTCCTTTACCTGATCTATTTCACAGTAAAGGAAGAAATTAAAGATCATCAGCCTGTTTCATCAGTTTGGACTTGTTTATTAACAAAAATTTCATCAAATGGTGGGGACTTTTTTTCTGTGTAATAAATTAAATACGATACACAGCATAAAATGTAATGTACAGACACAATTTAATAAAATAAAAACTCTGATTCTGCTTAGGTAGGTGCATTGATATCTAACTGGAAACCAAGAACGGTGTGATCACCACCCTATTTTAGAAAGCTAATTAAGGAGGTTCTTCTTGACTTCTGCTCAATTGTGAAAGACAGGGACCTGGAACCAGCGTCTCTGCTGGAATCTTAACTGTGCTGCTATTCTGAATTACCCTTGGAAAAATGTGAATTTGTGCCTTAACCGTGTTTATTCACGTGATCTCCCTGTCCTTTGGTAAACCTGACTATAGGTATAAATTCCTGAAGTATATTGAAGGAATAAGAATGTATCAGTGGTTTCTCATAGAAACCAATCACGAAACACCAACTGTGGAGCACTCCTCCTATAAGGACAGGCTGAGAGTGTTGAGGTTGTTCAGCTTGGAGAAGAGAAGGCTCTGGTGAGACTTTATAGCAGCCTTCCAGTACCTAAAGGGGGCCTACACGAAAGATGGGGAGGAACTCTTTATCAGGGAGTGTAGTGCTAGGACAAGGGGTAATGGCTTTAAACTGAAAGAGAGTAGATTTAGATTAGATGTAAGGAAGAAGTTCTTCACTGTGAGGGTGGTGAGGGACTGGCACAGGTTGCCCAGAGAGGCTGTGGATGCCCCATCCCTGGCAGTGTTCAAGGCCAGGTTGGATGGGGCTCTGAGCAACCTGGTCTAGTGGAAGGTGTCCCTGCTCATGGCAGGGGGGTTGGAACTAGGTGGTCTTCAAGGTCCCTTCCAACCCAAACCATTCTATGGTTCTATGAAGCAGAGCTGCTGCTATGTCTTTCCACAAATGCATGTAGATGTGGTTAAATATAGCCTATTTGTAGGCTTACTGCTATGAGCCACTGCAAAACCCAAACAGTAGGCCAAAAAAAATGTAAACAGTGCTGGTGTTTTTACCCCTTCTTTTAAAAGTATTCTCTTTCTTGGAATTTTTTGTTCCCAGGCTGAAAAGGTCCTGTCATCATACTTACTTTGCAATCTAAAATATTCATATACAGAACTCTGTACATGAATATATACACCACAGTATTTTTTTTCTTTCAGTCGTGTTATCTCTTACCATAAATGTATAGTTATAAAATTACCATCACATATGCACCACAAAAATGAAATAAATTTAATAATTTCCTAGATGTAAAAGAAATCACCTATCAAGAAAGAGTAAGAAACCAGAATTTGCCTAAAGGGTTTTTGACTGTGCACTTAGTTCAGTATTAGCCAATATCTAATCATAAGATGATAGACATTAAAGTTAGGATTAATTACCTTCTGTTGTAAAAATACAGACAAAATGTTTTCTGATTTTCTGCAATATGATTTTGGAATCTCCATATTAGATATACTTTAGATAGTTTTGCAGATTAAGCAGCACTTCAAGAAAATAAATTATTTCTAAACATTTATTGGACAAAGCACTGCTGATGTTATTGCTTTTGCCAAAATTCACCAGGTATAGATTGTATTCATTAAATTAAAATTATTACCAAGTCCTCTGGAGAACTGATATATCTATAGTCTACTTTTTCTGTGTGGGAGTCTTCCAGCTTTCCTACATGTTCTAACAAGGTCAACTTAGTTTCTCACTAATATTCTTTCCTCAGGTGAGGTTCCCTCATTTTGGAAACCTCATTAATGCTGCAGACAGAAACTAAGCAGGCTACCCAGGTGTAACTATTTTAAAAATATTTAAGTGAACATTTGCCATTTCAGGGTCAGTTTGCATTCTGGATGAATGCTCAGATCTGGTTTTTTTATACTTACTAATTTACCCAGCCTTGCAATTACTACCTGCTTGGCATCCAGAATCACATCTCATATCTCACCATTTGTGCGGATGTTGTATGTCATCACTCCACTCTAATAAACATCTGTGATCCCAACTTCTCTTAATTCTTAGCAACTGTGTAAACAAAAATGCAAAGGATAATCTTGGAGGGAAAAAATAATAAAGAGGGGAAATAAACCCTTTCACCTGTGAAACCTCAGTCTGTGCTGCTAGAAATAGGTTTAGCTTGGCTCCTATTCATTTCTTAACTTACATCCCAAAATTGTCATGCATAATTTGATCCAAATGGATTGCTTTAGTTTCAGGAGGGGAAACACACAGCTCAACTAGCGGAAAAGAGTGAATCACCTGAAAGTTATTGAGAAGTCAGGCTCCCCCCCTGGGTCAAGGTCAGGGTAATTAGCTGGTCAGCCCAAACTGTGATTTGCCTGAGGAGAAACAAATGAATTTTGTTTCCACATTTTCAGCATGACCCTTGCTGCATTCTTCCTGAATCCAACAACCTCTTCCTTATACATGACCGAAAAACAATTTTCCCACTGCTAAAATAGTAATATTTCTTTCAAAGACAGCAGTGGGTATCAGCAGTCAGCTCCATTCATGAATGTCTCTAATTTCTTGCCAGTCTGCTACAGCTTTCACACTTTTTACCATTGACATTGCAGACTAAGTCAGCTGTAACTAGATTATGCATGCCTTTTATTTTTCAGTTCCCCATAATTTTCTCAGTAAATACAGAAACCTGAGTTATTTGCTGCAGCACATTGCCCAAGCTTTTGTAATACAAGCACATTTATTTGTAATTCTTGTCTCTTTCTCAGCAGCTTTTTCATATTGTATTTTTAAATGTTATATATTTATTGTAGCTTTATGCATATGTAAAAATGCCCTATTTAGCAATTACAGACATTGAATCATTTAATTGCCTCCAGTAAAAACACAATGGAAGCTTCCAGCTGACCTCATTATTGTACCTTAGCCAGTGTTTAGAATGATCACACCAAAGGATTAAGTTCAGTCTAAGCAGTCAGTTCTACTTGGTACCCTAGACTGCCAGAAAATTTCAAATTAGTATTATTTCTGTTTGTGATTCTTTAGTCAGAATCTTCTTTGCATATAAGTGTGCATGTATGTACACACAACTTTTAAAGTGTGAGGAAGCAGCAAAATACAAGATTAAGATTGTACCTGTTTTGAGCTGGAGCTTGGCCCAGGTACTTTCCAGAGCTGCTTCCCAACCTAAATTACTCTGTAATTCTCAGATAGTAACAGATTCTGCTGACTGTTTCTGTCCTGACAAAGCTTCCTTGAATCTTTGAATTGGGGGGAGCAAATAGTTCTGTGAAAAATTATCAATATGCCCACCATTCATTCTTTTCTATTGGATACATTTTCATGCATTAAAAATGGTAAAAAAGACTTCTCATGTATTTAATGTTAGCTTTCCCATTATCAGGATAAAGGTCTTCTTGTGCTATGTATTGTACAACCACATATGCAGAGACAGCCTATACTCTTACGATAAACTAATTCTAAGTGGCTGTGTAACTGGAGCCATTTAGGCTTTGGCACTTCTCCTGAGGAAGTGCGACTGTGGTATTAAAGAATGAATAGGTAATGTAAAATAACACATTGGTCTGACTCTCAACAGAGATGGACAGGAGAGAACAAAAGGTATTGAGTAAAACAGTTAAGATCATGTTGTCAGTCTAAACTAGAGTAGCATGGAACTTGGTTGATACAACTTTTTGCCTACATTTAAATGTGTAAAATAGAACTGACATTTATCAAAGGAAGAAAATTTCTTAGGTCATATTGGGTGGACTTGTAGGGAATATAAGTCTATTACAGAAATTAAAAGAGTTTGAGAAACCCAGCATCCAGTGGGTTTTGCTTTCCTCTGTGATGAACCACATTGGCGGATCATTACTACCACCTTGGCTTCCAGCCCTTATCCAATTGCACAGGGTCCAGGAGAGTACCCATTAAGCACTTGCAGGATTTACTTTTTACTAAAAAAATCCACAAACTGCATTTGTGCATGTGGGAAAAATAATCTATTTGGGGGGAAAAGTTATTTAGTACTTCTGTAGAGAAAGTTTTCTATTTTCCTATTAATCAGTCAGTATCCTCAAGTCAAGTCTAACCTTTCCAGATCATGCCCTGTGGTTACCACTCAATTGGCTGTTTATTTGCACAGTTCACTTCATTAAGGTATGATACCCTGAGCTACCTTGAACTTTTACAAAGTGAGGGCCTTGTATATCAGCAAGTCTATGTCATTTTCAGCCCAGTATAAATGTATCTTGTTTCTGGTTGCTTTCTTTTAGTAAACAATCTGTCCTTTTCCATTTCACATTTTCCTGCCAAAAGTATGTAACACTTGCTTGAAGTAATGTCTAGGCAGACCTGCAGGGTGAATTTCTTTGTTTTCCCTTGGGGAAAAACATGTGAACACATAAATACATATATGCACGCACTATCAGCTACAGCCTGAGGCTTAGCATCAGCCAGCTTAAATTGCTTCAGGACAGATTTTCTGTGCTCCATTCTATTTTGTTATTGGTGATTTGGTGATAAACCAGGATTTTTCTGTCTCTATTTGTAATCCTTAAATGATTCACAAAAGGCCTGAAAAACTGTCCAACATATTTGGCTTTAAATATTTTAATGCTGCCACTAAGTTTTGAGGAAGCAACTCTCAGTTTCAAAGCAAATGAAGGAAAGCCAGTATGCTTACATTGTGATTAACAAAACAAATTCAATACACATTTAGATTCTATGCCAGCCCATTCAGAAACATTTCAGCTCATTGGCAAATTGGTATTAGATTACATTTAGACCTCATCAACAAGCTATTCAATTTAAGGTTCAGTGCTTAGTTTTAGGATAGGATGCACTAGGACAACATGATCTTAGTGATATTTATATACCACACAAAGTGCACCAGGCACTTCAGAGATCAGGGTAAATACACAGTTTTATTCCTAAGGAACTTGGTATCACAGACAACCTATCTGGTATAAAGATATCTTTCCTAAACCTTCTGCTTTTACAAGATAAAAAGGAAGAGTTTAAGCTGTTTGCCTCATCTTATGACAATGCTTTGAAACAGAGCAATGTTTTGATGTCCAGATGTGATGGCCACACCAAGACAGCAACTGGGTTATCTGACAAGGTAACATAGCTGTCTTGCCTCACAAGATCATGGCTGATACCATGATCACCCTAATCAGACAGATATTGTTCTCAACACTGTGTTTCCCAGGATTCTGTTAAGGCATAAACAACACAACGAAGTGACTGGACTCTCACCACCAAGGTGGCAGAAGCAAGGCATCATGGTGCAGTTATATTCCAGTGCCTTAATGTAACATGCATCATAAAGCTCCATAGATGGGGGTGAGAGTAGCGATGTACCTCACTGTAGCTACCAAGGGATAAAATAGCATTAAACATATGTATGTGTCCTGTATGTGCCATCTAGGTATACTATGATTAGCTGGTATCATCCCATGTTCAGACATGGAGTGCTTGTTGTAGGTTGGCCCTGGCTGGCAGCTCAGCACCCACCCTGCTGCTTGCTCACTCCCTTCTCTCCAGTGGGATGGGGGAGAAAACAGAAGGAACAGGAGCATAGTAACTTATGAGTCACAATTAAGACAGTAAAATCATTCACCAAGTGCTGTCTTGGGCAAAACAGACTTGACTTGGGGACTTTAACTGAATTTATTGCCAAATAACATAACTACGTAATTACTGATTTGGGTATTGGGAAACAAACAAACAAACAAACAAAGACAAACATTAAACCACTTACTTATAGAAAAAAATGCTTTTCCCCCCCTTTGCCAGGCTCAGGTTCACTCCCAGCCCCACTTTACTTCAAATACCTTTCTATTCTCTGCTTCACTCCTGTCACCTCTCTTCCTGCCTTGTTGCCTTAGCTCTCACTCAGTTCCTTCACTGCAGCAACAAGCATTGCAGGGGTTGGGGTCAAGATGCAGTGGTTTCTCCCTGCTGCGCCTTCCTTCTCACTCTTTTCTGCTCCAGCACAGGTCCTCTGTGGGCCACAGTCCACTTGGGAATATCTGCTCTGCCATGGAGCACCTCCTCCTCTGACCTTGGTGTTCTCTCTGCTTTTTCTCACTCTCTTCCCCCCTTCTCCTCTACCTGTCCAGCATTTCTACCCGTTTTTAAAGGTGTTTTCCAAGAGATGCCACTGGTTTGGCTGATGGGCTCAGTGGTGTCCTGTGGTGGGTCTGCTGGAGCTGACTGGAATTGGCTGTATCCAGTACAAGGCAGCCTCTCAACTCTTCTCCCTGCAGCCCCCACACTGCCATCACCTTGACACCTACACTCAATACAGTCCTACGTGGCAGATTTGTTTTCCCTGAGGCTCCCTGTGGCTTCTAACCAGGTGTGCCAGTGCAGAGCTTCGTGTAGAGAGGCCAGGCGCGATTCTGAGGGCTGACCTGGGCCAGCTGGGCAGCTCTTCCTCACTGTTGAGGGCACGAGGCAGGCTTTGGTTATACCACAGACTTTCCAGAGAATAGTGTGGACCCTAGGGTGCTTTTAGGGCCACTGTGAGAGAACAAGGTAAAAGCAGTTGATAGCAAGGTATGCTTTTCGCTCTCAATTTCTTTGGTATCTATCTCCCGGGATCAGAGTCTTCAGATGCAAACTAATAAAAGAGAATAGCAAAAACTGTTCAGTTTCACCTTAATTTCAATTGAATTTCACACATGAGGAAATAAGAGGATCCAGGGAATTATAGGCCAGGTAGCCTAGCTACAATACTCATTAAGATAGGGGAGCAAATTATTAAACAATCAATTTATATGCACCTGGCGTATAATAAAGTGATATGAAATACAGACACAAGCCAAGTCAAGTCAAGTTAATCTTACTTTGTCTTTGAAAAGGTAACTGACCCAGTAGATAGAGGCATCTTGTATATCTCCATGTTAGCAAGAGTTCTTGGTACCCTCCAATGTCATGCTGTCATAAACTAATGAGGAAAATATGGTTTAATGGAGTAATAGTGTCAGAAAGGAAAAAAATAATTTAAAAAAATGCTTTCAGAGACCTGTCAATGATTGTCCTGGAAGAACAGATCAAGCAGGGTCTCATGCACAAGGATATGCCGGGGGCAGGCCAGCTGGAAAGCACCTTGGCAGAGAAAGACCTGAGGATTGTGGTGGACACCAAGTTGAATGTGAGCCAGCAATGTGCCCTTGCAGCAAAAAGAAGGCTGGTGGTCTCCTGGGCTGCATTATGAGGAGTCTTAACAGCAGGTCAAGGGAAGTAATCCTTCCCCTCTCTTCAGCACTGGTGAGGCCACACCTGGAGTACTGTGTCCAGTTCTGGGCTCCTCAGTACAAGATAAATATAGAGTTACTGGAGGGAGTCTGATAAAAGGCCACTAAAATGATTAAGGAGCTGGAATACCTCTCCTATGAGAAAAGGCTAGAGAGCTGGGACTGTTCAACCTGGAGAAGAGAAGGCTCAGGGGGGTCACATCAATGTATGTAAATACCTGAAGGGAAGATGTAAAGAAGAGGGAGCCGGGCTCTTTTCAGTGGACCCCAATGACAGGACCAGAGGCAATGGGCACAAACTGAAACATGGGCGATTCTGGCTAAACATGAGGAAACACTTTTTTACAGTGAGGGTAACTGAGCACAGGCACAGTTTGCCTAGGGAGGTTGTGAAGTCTCCATCCTTGGAGATATTCAAAAGCAGTCTGGACATAGTCCTGGGCAGCCTGCTCGAGGTGACTCTGCTTGAGCAGGGGAGTTGGACCAAATGACTTCCAGAGGTCCTTTCCAGCCTCAAGCATTCTGTGATTCTGTTCTACATGGTCTGTACTTGGCATGCAGAGTTATTCAATATTTTAATTAAGGAAACGGATGAAGAAATAGTTCGTAAACACAAGGAAATTGTGCAGGACATCAAATTCATAAGAAATGCAGGGGAACTGAAGGCCAGGATTAGACTCCAGCATCATCTTGAGAAACTGGACAAATAAGCCACTATCAACAAACCCAAGTGCACAATTTAAAACTGGCAAATAACTGGCTAGGCGGCAGCCCTGCAGGAATGTTGTTGAGGTATAGTAGACATTGAGCTAGCTGTGAAACAAATGGTATTTCAAATTATTATTATGGATCTCATTGAAACACAGAAACCAGTTATGCTTTTCTATTTAACGTTAGTGCAGCTTAAGCGTAGTACTGGCTAACCTGCTGTAAGCTGCTATTTATAAACTGGATAAGCATAAAGTCGAGGGGAAGCTGAAAGAAACGTACTGGTTTAGTATAAAAAGGAGAATACTAAAGAGGGACATTAGAGTAGTTGTGTAATATCTATGTCCTATGTAAGAAATGAAGTATCAGAATCAAGAGAAATTTAGATTAGCAATGTATGTAGTTGGAAAATGGCACTACAGACTGGAAGAAACATTCCATGGAATTTCCAGAATCTTTGTGAATAAACAGTTTGGTTTGGAGGGGTTTTTTGGCATGCTGTTTTTCATCAGAGCTTGGAAAATTCTTTTTAGCGGTAGACTCAAGGACTGGACATAGCGGGTCCCCACTCAGACTATATTCTAAATAATCTTTTCAGGTTCACTTTCAGGCCTGCAGTTCAGTTTAAAGAGAAACTTAATTATTTTCCTGTGAGTTTACACCTTCAAAAATATAGCTTTATTTATTGTTAAAGCAAAGTAAGAAGTATGTCAGAGAGAAAACATTTTCACTTAGAAGTGGGCCCTTTTTCATTCAAAGATGGGTGATTTGCAAAGAATATGTTTGTTTGTTTGTCTGTTTACTGTCTGGAGACAGAGAAAACTGCATTTATACTACAAATAATTTGAAATTTCATTGATGACTTACAATTTTCAGTTACTTCCCTCTAATTATGTTCATTAATGGAGTATCAATTGTATGGCCTTAATTCTGAAAAGAGCACAAATATATATGTTTAAATCCATCTATATTCATTCAAGAACAAAAGCTCATTTTAAAAGGTGAATGTAAGAGACTAACATACATCTGTACATTTACAACACACATTTTTACATTTACACATCTGCTTGAGAGCTCTGCTGATGAGAAGTCTGGAAACTACATGTAAATGCATGTAGAAGGTTTCTGTAACAGTTTCCTTCCTTTATGTTTTTAATCAGAATCTGCTCTAGGATATAATTTTAAAAAATCTAATTTCAAAAAAAGGTGAAATTCATCAAATCAAAAAAGTAAGTTGTAAGGATAATGGTTGTAATTGGTCAGAGTCTGCAGTGGTTTCCTGTGACACTGATGGATACAGAGGCATTGCTGGAGATGTCAATACAAAGGTTAACAAAACCTGCCAAGGAGCCAGATGCTGCTGTCAAAAAAAGATAAAAATGATCTTCAGTTTCATATCTGTTTGCTGTGGTTAACATCAGCAGTACACCATCACTGATTCTCTCAGATTAATTAATCTAGTGGGAAGAGTCTCATAAAATACATTTGTTCAAAGTAACATCTGTTTTAGGTTTCTTGTTCTGTTGTCCCTTTAATTTCTCATAAATATGTTTTATTTCATTTTGTTGTAAGTATTTGCCTAAGTTTACCGAGACAATAAAGATATCAAGGATTTGTATTTGTTGAGTGAAGGCCATTTCCAGAGGACGGTCCTCTAATTATCTGCACCATGTACACTATTTGTTTTATAAAAATGTATTCAGTGACAATATGTTTCCTCAACAAAAGAATTCTTTTCTGCTCTTGAGTGGGCTAAGTAATTTGTGAATTATTTGTTTGATTCCTGCTTTTCCCTCACTAATTGATGAATACATTTGTTCACAAATGACATGTTCATTATTTGACCGCATTGCAGATGATTAAATAATATTAAGAAATGAGCTACAATATTTTTTCCTGTTTAACTGTTAATCATAGCTGACTCTCTCATCTCACCATATTTGACCTCCCATTTTACCCATCACCCAATCCACACATTAATTTCTCTTGAATATGAACCACATAACCATCAAAAACAATCACAAAAAAAGCTTCCCAGATCAAAGGAGACTTTCATATCACAGTTCCCAGGACTTTCTTTAGTATGTCTAAATGGTCTTTTAGGAACCACAAAACTCCTCCAAACCAGATCATTACCATTCCTGCCTCAGGTGCACCAGGAAGAGCTTCTCCAGACCACGATGCATACCATACCCTCGGGCACGCTTCCAGAAATGTTGGATCAGGTGGTCCTCAGAGACTTTAGCAGTTTTTGGCTACATACCTGTATGGTGGGCCAGGACAGAAGCAATATCTCCTGACTTCATTCTATTCTTCTCTTTTAGAGTACTTCAGCTGTAGCCAGAGCTTCCTGACGTTTGTAACTTGGGATGTCCAAACAGAATAAGTGTCTGGGTATGTAGCTAAAAGCATTTGACCATAAAAGTTTATTTTTAAGAAGGCAATAGGGTTAATGGACTGTGTCCTGAAAAATCTGACTTCAGCTCCTGTGTTGGTCTCAAATGTTTTTTCTAAACTGTGCAAAAGAGCCCAGTGGTTTGTGTCAGCTGTGGTTTGACTGTGTAGCCTTCTTCCATACAGACTTTGGTCCAATAGGTAGAACAGGCAAGTGAGTTTTCTTCCTTACTTCAGCACTCTTCTCGCATTTCACTTCATCTGTCTTGCATTGTGTGCTCCCTTTGTGTAAAATGGGAATAATGCTTGTGTTGTTTTTACAATTAATTATTTTTATTTATAATTTTATATCATGTACTGTTTTGTAAATTCCAAAATGTTTAGGTTAGACACCTGTTATTGCTATTACATGTTTGTATTAGACTAGCACAATGGCACTCCAATTGACTTGGGTTTCTAGGTACTAAATAGAGATTAATAATAAAGCTTATCATGAACAAAAATATATTTCTACATTTCATTTCTAGGGAGAGGAGGAAGTTGCAGGTTTGGAGCACCTTCTAATCAACATGACAGATGCATTATATCTTATGCATTGTTTGATTTAACCAGACTTGGTAAAACTCTCCTACTGTATAAACTATACTCATACAAGCAAAGCAGTATAAAATAATAATTCTACCTTAGGCAGTGAGAAACTCTTTTAGGTTCATATTTTATTTCATTTCTGAAATTCAGTCTTAGTATATTTAACAGTATGTCCTGATCTAATTGTCTTGCAAGAAAGGAATGTATATTGTAGTCAAACTTCAATTGCTTTACTCTGAAACAATAATAAAGCACAATTAAACCAATGTCCTGTGGAAGCTGGGAGATTACTGCACTGTGGATCCCTCTTGTTCTTGCTGTCTAGCTTGTATAGAGTAAGCTGTAACCGGACAGCAAAATACCTTTAATGTAGAAATTTCAGTTTCAAGCTGCCTTGTGAGAGCCATGCAATAGAAAGACACACTCCACTGCATACTTATGTGGTAGCAAGACAACATCTTGATCTAGAGGTGTAATAGGTGAGATGAACTGACCTTCCCGTCCTGTAGGTTCTCCATCTGAAAAGTGGGACTAGTGGTACATTATTAAGTATGAATTTGTTCCTTAGACTTTCACATTTCAATAAATGTACATAAATAAACAGTATATTCTTACATTTTCAATAGGTGCACAGGTGTCTTTAGAAGGAAATAGGTCAGATTATAACATAAACTCTGTAGCTTGCTGGTTATGGTTGATGCTTTAGACTCTTGAGGATCTCTGCTTTCAATTTAAAATAGAACTGTGGCAGACGGTTGTCTCTCCTAGTTCAAAACTTTCTCTTTTGTGTTCAAATTATTTAGACTCCCAAATTCATTTTTTTGAATAGTCTACTAATGGCAACAAAAGTTACAGCTCAGAGCGATCTTAACTCTGTGTGCCACCCTCACTTTTCTTCAGTGAGAAAGGAGTTCCTGATGCCCAAGCATAGGGACAAAATAGTAACGTAGTAACATCTGTCTATCTTTTTCCCCTGAAAAGGAATATTATACCTATTCCACTCTAAATGGAGTACATTGTCTTGCACCAATGTTATGTAGTGTTCCTATGTCCATATCTGGATTTAATTTCACGATGGGAATATTTGAGCATTCTACCCATCACGACAGCTTGAAAAAGGAGGGATAACCTTTCCTTTTAGAAGAATTTCTGTCTCCAGTTTACTAGTGAGAATGGCATGACAGTCTGCTCTGTTGCTTTTCTTTCCGATACTCAAAGGTGTTTTTCTCCCATTTTTTCCCTTTGTAATGCCACTGCCTTTCGTTGACGGAGTCCGGTTTTTGAAGAACTTAGGAGTCAGTCCAATTGCCTTTGTTGAGGAGTCAAGAAAGGTTTCTTCACGCTCAGGTAAAAATGGCATAGGCATGATGGATTTGCTCAGCTTCCTCAAAGTGTAAAAGTGAAGCAAGGGTATACATTTCTTGGGGAGGATTCAGGAATTGTCATTAGTCATCTATAAGAGTGTTGTGCCCAGTGTGAATAAAGATCAAATAACCAATTTTACTAAGTAAGGGAATCCTGGGATTTCATCAGTGGACCTTGAAAGAAGAATCAGTCTTTATAAACTAATACCTTCATTTGAGATCCTTTCACCTATTGCACAGCTGTAAGATGGTAGGATAAGAAAGACTGATGAGAACATCTTTTGGAATAGCCTGAAGACAACCCTGTCTCTTCAATGTATTATATAATGTAAGTCTTGTAACTTGACCCATTTAAAGGTCTGGAATATTAAGTTAATACACTGAATCCCGCTACCTAAATTGTTCCTGTTATTTCAATTACTTGTATATTCAATTACTTATTGAATTTTATTTCAATCAATCAGCTTTGGCTAGGAACTCTGTCACCACTGTACTGGCTCTAAGCTTTTTTAGGCTCTATACTGGTAAGCTAGTTTTTATGAAGGTTCTCCAGTTCCAAAGGAATTCAATGTAACTATTGTAGAGTTTCAGAGAAACTGCAAGAAAAATTGTCAGGCTCAGATCCTGAAATATTTTGAATCAGGCAGCAAGCTGCCTGGTGAAATGAAAATCAGCTCCAGTAGCTCAGCCAGTAGAGGGAACTCTTACACAGTAAAAAGTCAGGCCAGGAATACATTGTAGTAAATTAAGGCTGTAAATATGCATAAACGTGTACTTTGCAAAAATCTAACAATAGTTTTTGGCTTCTTTGTACATGGCACATTAACCTTTGTATTTTTTATCCAACTGCAGTTTAACACAGTGAAAATATGACTATGCTAGATATAAGACTGCAATTGATTTCAGTTCAAAAGTCATCTTGCAAAGTTTAGTGAATGTTTAGGGGAAAGAAGAAGGAACATCTGTGACTACTCTTTTCATTAAAACCTGCAATTTGTCTTTGAGAGTGGCAAACCACTTTTTTTCATTTCCTGGAACATTTGTTTTTGGAGACTTTTTGTTTTCAGAATGCACACTCTGTTTCACTCTGAAACTTTCAATGCTGTGACCGTGTGACTTAATTGAAGTGTTTTCTTCCCCATGCTCAAAACAAATATTGCTGACTAAAGTCAGAAACAGATATCCTTATGTTGGCCCCAGGGGCTAGATTTACAGCAGTGTTTAACATCTTTCTTACAGAAAGGGACATCTAGATTTCTATAAGAGGGTGGGCATTAAGTACTTTAAAATATGTTTTCAGCAAACACTAAAGGTTTGTCCCTGTCTCCATATCATTATGTTTTATCTAGACCCACTGTTTGATCACAGCTATCAAACATTTATAACTCTAATAGTTCATTTTCTGAGCCATTGGTAATCAACTGAGTTATGACTGCTCTTCATTGCCTAATCAACCCAGACAGTGCTTCAGGACTCAATTATTAAGAGTTTGTAAGAACACTTAGTTTTCAGAGAATAAAAGGCCCTTTTCTGTTTGTATCGGATATTGGTGTCAGTCCTGAAGAGAAGTATAAAATTCTTCTTCTATCAAAGGCAGCTATTCATGGATGAGCTCTTACTATTAGGCACATTGCCATCTATAATCCTACATGTCATTCCTGTCTGGGAAACCAAATACAGTGTTTACTTTTTCTTTTGCATGGTACTTAGTAAAATTTCTTTCTTTTATGAGCTTTGCATCATTGCTGACCTTCTACAGAAGCTTCTCATTCTTTTGGTGGCCTTAACCAGGTATTTCTGTTGCTTTTTAGTCTTATCTTTCCTATTTCCTTTTCCCCTAGTTTTGGCAGTCTCTGCTCATTTTGTGGCTGGTAGTCATGGCCTGTTTTCTGATGGTTATGAATGTGTATCAACCTTTTTTTGAGTCCTTTGTGGTGTCCTTCTTCTGTCTATGGCAACAGAACAAGAGAGGTACGCAGTCGACTGGATTCTGTTTTCTCTTTGCTATAAATTCTGGGTAACTTCTCTGAAAACACATATTCAACCAGTGTTCAGTGAACAGATACTTTGCCTTAGCACTTTCTCATTTCCTAAAGAAAGGCAGTATGTTCCCATACCAACTGGCTGTGATGGACGTTTTGACATGTAAATAAGTGATTTTTTTTTTTTTAATCCCTCTCTTGTCAATCAATCACTAAGGCTCATAATTATCCTTTTTAATGTTTCCATGGAGTTCAGAAAGATCTTTTCAGCAAAGGAAGCTGAAAACACAGCATTTAGGTCTCTCCTTACTTACAATGTATTTTGTGGCTTTAGAAGCCAGTCTGTATGGAAACCTCCATGCTTCATTTTCTCTCACTCGGACCATTTTGTTACATATTTCCCGGACTTCAAGTGGTAATACTTCAGGCCTTTTGGCCTCTTAGGGGCAGAGGCACCATAAATGACTTTGCATCTGCTACCCATAATCTTAGTAGAAACATCCCAACTCAGGCAGAATTGTGTCTCCATTTGCTCAGTGCTGCACCAACACTAAGCATCTCTTCCAAGCAGGTACTGCCTGCTAGCCTTCTAGATGTTGCTCTGTAATTTCCAGACTTGAGCTATACATCATTCAGGGATACCATATGGACATGTCAGATCTGATATCTGCTAGTCTAGGCATCCATGCTGACACATACATCATTGTGATGTCAGTGAGAGTATGTTTAAACCAATACTTGAGTAAATTGAAGCAGAGATCATCATACTTAACTCTGCATTGAGGAAGGGAGGGTAAAAGATGTCTAAATATAATGTTTTCACACTAAACATGAAGATAAACTCTTTTCACTTACATATAAAGAAACAAAACAAAATATCACTGAAGGCAGTCTGGCAAAGTCAGTTTTACCCTTTATGTGACAGGGTTCTTTGTGATCCTAGCAGTAAATCTTTGCTAGCTGGTTAGAAAAAAAAAAAAAAAAGCCAAAAAGGAAAATTATATCACAAGTAGCACAGTGGGAAAGAGCTAGGAAATAATGGAAATCACACCCCATTCCCCCAGCAGCCCCCCTTTAGCCCCAGCAGATCAAAGTCTTTCTATTTCAGAACCAAAGCTTCTTTATATTAAATACCAAGAAAGTATGTTTAGATAACATTAAGGGACTGACTTAAACCATAAAAGTCAGGAAATTCAGAATTAAAACTGGCACTCTGATCTTAAATCACATAGTAGAGAAAGGCAGGGGTCGGGATGGGAAGGTGAACCCAGGCACAGCAGCATAATCTGAGGATGGAAAGCGAGACCTATCTTGGCATCTTCTGACTTGTGCCACTGGAAACCTAAAAAGTGTGTGGTTTGAGGGGTTTATTAATGTCCATGATGTCACTGCTTGCCTTTTTTTCTGGCATATTGGCCAAATTAATATGTATTTTAGCAGTTGCAGAATGTTCTTAATAAATGGTCATCAGAGATCAGCTATGCTTTCTGTAGTTATACTATTCAGCCAGGGTAGAAAAGGTGACGTGATTAGTCAGCTTTGCTTTCTTTTTCTTCTGAAATTCATTCTGCTCTGCTCTCAGCCACACTGGTATAAAGTTATAGCTACCCTGTTCTGAAATCTAGCTTTAAACCCTTTTTTTTTTTTTTAGATTGGAATCCCAGTTATATCCTTATAGATTTTCCTATGCATCTTCAAGAGGATTTGGTTGTTCTCCTCTTAAATTTTTGAGTAGACTGTTGTTAAAAAAGCTGAATCTTTTCACCCTGAATGTGGCTTCATTTCAGTCAAGACTAAAGTTATTCTTCTATATAGACACATACAATCTGTATACAGTATGCATGGCTGGGATCATTTAGAAGAAAGAAAAAAACGGTATAAATGGCACAGTATTTATTAGCTATGAGCAAAAATTTACTTTTTTAGCAGAATTGACAAGAGTCATCAATTAGAGTTTTAAATAGACATTAATGTGTGCTTGATAAGAAACACTTCACTTATCTGTAAGACTAAAGGTGGCAGCTTTGAAAAGCCTGTTACTGTTAGAACTTACTTTCCTTGTGTTTTAATTTCTATTTAAGATTTTCTGAAGTTTAATCCTGGTGTGCTGATATTGTATGATGGGTGTTAGCAACTACAATTCCTCTTTATTTATTAAAATCAGAAAGAACACAGATTGTAATAACTTTAAATATTAAAACATTGAAATATTGTTTCAACATATATGTGTATTATAAAATGTTAACAAGATAAAAATAGCAATGTGCCTTCCTCTTCTTTAATATATTTTTTTAAATAAAAAATACTGAAATATAAAATGAAAAAGAAGCTGCAAGCTGTATACCTTACTGTTCCATTTATTCGTCATGATCTTAAAGAAACATTAAATGAAAGATGACGGTACACATCACTTGGTCCATTCCTTTTTGGTTTACGGGGGTAGCAGCTGAATGTTGCTTGGTGTTCTTGCAAAGATGCTTAGCTCCTATCAGTGTTGCTTTCTTCAGGAAGACAAAGTGCTGAGCAATCCCAGAAATGTTCATTTACATTTTGACACAACATTTTCATTGTTGTATAAATTCCATATTTGTATTTGATCTTCATACTGTCCAGAATGACTTACCCAGTGGGATAGTCTTGGAAAGAAGTTAGTGTATTTGGAAACTAATCAGAAAAACTAAAATCATGAACAAGTAGGAAAGGCATAAGCATATTTTCACAGGAGATCTCATTAAAGAGTGTGAGAAACTGAAAGAGTTAATGTCTCAAACGTTGTGGTGGGGCAAGTTCTGCTTAAAGACAAACCCTGCACAGCAAGGAACCAAGGTGAAAAGCCCATCAGCTCAGACATCAGCAACAGGAGGGGGAGGGCGTGCTGGAGGGTGCCCAGCTCCCTCTTCTGATCAGCTGTTCTGATACAAAGATCGAACACTGGCCCTGTCTGCAGGGAAGGAGGAGTTACTCCACAAACAACCCCCAAGCCCAAAGGCTCACAAACTGCTCATTAACCTGCTGAGTTTGGGTGCCCGCCTGAAGGAGGGGCAAGGATGATAAAAGGACACAAACTGAAGCCCTGGGTGTGCAAGCCCACCGGGACTGGACCCCTCAGCTGACTGGACACCTCGGCTGACTGAACCAACGCTGGACCCAGGACCGGTGAAATCATTTTTCTCTCTTCCTTTTTCTCTCTCTGTCTTCTTCTCTCCTTCCTTTTCCACAATCCCTACACCTCATCCATTTCAAGATACAAACCGTTGACCAAGTCTGAGACTAAGAGTAGATCCAGCCGCCCCTAGACCCTTCCGTGAGGAGGAGTCTGGAAAGCAAGGGGGTCTGCTCGGAACCTCGTGACTCAACGGGAGGGATCTCCTTGTTCCCTGAATTGGTGTATATGGTTACACAGTTTACAGCAGTAGTCCTATGCCAGTTCCTGTTGTGAGAAACCCTGCCACCTACTACCAGGCCTCCCCAGTTCAGTTTGGTTCTGTCATGAATAAGATCTTTAACTGATCATTTGGTGTCCTTTCACCTTAATTTAGGCCGAGGCAATTTCGAATTCAACAGGACTCCCTGGTCTGTCCAGTCTGGGTCGTGACAAAGAAAGAATATATCTAAGCAGGGTACAAATACAGAACACATGAGCAGAGCATGATGGTGTCAAAAGGATGATATTTGTATAGTATGGCAAAATTTGAGATAGATATATAAACATTTTCACATTTTGAACCCAGATAAGAAATTGATACTGACAATATTTTACAAACTGTGATTTAAAATAGTTCTGAATGCTTTTCTGTTGATTTTAAAAATCATATTTAGAATTCTATCATTTGAATTAAAAAAAGAATAACTAGCTTGCATTTCAAAGAAAAAAAATGTTTAAAACATGAATCAATCACAAAATGACTCTTATTTCAACTTAAACATGTAAAAATGAAATGTTTCTTCAATTTCTAAACTTCTGTTTGATTCTTCTTTTGATGTTTTTCTGCTCATTTAAAGGACAATAACTCTCCTTTTATAAGGAATACAGATTTCATTTTCAGAGTGTAGCAGTGAAACGAAAATAGGTGAGAACATTCTGCCTAGGTTCTCCATGGAAGGAAGAGTAATATTTTGTCTCACACAAAACAGTAGCCAATATCCCACTGAATTTATCCATTTTTTGTCCAGTTTCCCTTCCATCCAATCAAAACTTTTTATGTATAAAAATCTGTTTGTATAATACAAGGTACGGGTTTGATATTCTTTATAGGAATTAGTCCTTATAAAGTTCTAAGTACTAAAAATATTTGAAAGACATAATTATTTTTCACTGGAGACCAGCCATAAGCAGGCTTATATGTTAATATACTATTGCACAAGTAGTACAAACAACAACTTCAAATCTACTGAAAATTAGGAAAGCTTTTATGCAGTTGAAAGTTACATAAAAAGTAACTATATTTATAGTAATGGTTTTTAAATTTCTATCCACATGGGATTTTCTGCTAGAGGGTATTAAAGTATTTGGTGAAATTAATTAAACTTCATGACATACCTGTTACATATGTAACATGCACATATCATATCTTCTTTACAAGGAGATACACTTAAGTGTAAAGAAATAATAAGTGCACTGATATGGTGTAAACAAATGTCATGTAATCTTATCTGGAGACATATATAAACTGGTTAGGTTGCCAAACGCAGACACAAGCTATAAGGCCAATCCATTTTAGAGTGTCCTGCTGACCTGTTTTTTTGTTCGGTTTGTTGGTTTTGTTTTGTTTTGTTTTTTAAATTTTATTGTATTATTACACTTTTAAATGGGCTAGCTCTGATACAGTTCTGCATTGTGCCAGGCAGACGAAGCATATGTGATATTTTGGACCTATGAATGGGTTCCACAGCAGAGCTAGATAGAGCAGAACTCAACTCCTGCTTTGTGTTTCCTTTGGACATAAGTAATGGCATGTGGACAGAAGCAGACGTATACTAGCACACAGGCGTGTACACGACTAAACATATTAGTACTGAAACAGTACTGACTACTCCAAATGATGTCTGACTGACATTGTTTAATGCTGACATGGTAAAATCGGGCACTGCAGAGGAGGTACAAATACAAATCAAAGACATTTTTAGCATAAACTGAAAACTCTATCTATCCAGTATTATTCTGATTAAGTCAAATTTAGTTTTATGTCAAAGAAATGAATAATTAAAATGGCCATAAGGCTACCCTTATTATATTTCACTTAAATGTATACAGCTTTTATTTATATTTTGGTGCCTGTCTAGATGCTGCTGTTACCATTTTGGAATCTGTAGCTTAGAGGTCTCAAGGGTAATTTTTTTTTTTTTTACTTTGTTTAAAGAGGTAAAGATATCCAGCCTACACAGGAGAAACCTGGATGCTTAATTCCAGTCTCAGGCAATTCATACTGCACAAATATAAAGTTCTTAAGATAAAGATTATTGTGGAAATGCTGACAAACCTTTATCTGGCACTGAAAACAGGGATTCTGTAATCAGAATTAGGTTAACTACCTTTTATCCTTCCTTATTATGACTGGCTTCATCAAGTTAAGACAACAATAAAGTGAAGCTACCAACATATATGCAATTGATCTTCACTGCTTTAACGTAATTAGTTCTTAATTCTGTCACTAGGTCCTCTAGAGCTCCTTAAATTTTGAAAGCGATTCAAAGAGATGCCTTAATTATTACAATATGCAGCTTAATGCATGTTCTACAGAATCTCAGCAGTGAACACCTACAAGTTCCCCCCTTCATCCCTTCTCTCAGTGTCTGTATTCAATTTCCAGCTTTCTAACATCCAAGCACGCAGTCTCAGCAGACCCACAAAGCAGGTTAATCATTGCTCTATTACAACATGCACACATCCTGGACTTACCATTTGGCTGATTTATGTGAAGCATATACTTTTCTCTTTTTTTTTGTCTCTTTTCCACTGTCTTGGTATATAAAGCTGACAATGCCTTTGCAATAAATACTGTACCTTCTTTTTTTATTTCTTTATTATGTATTTGTTCCCATATGCTTTAATAACGCCCTTCTTCAGTTGAACTTGTAATAGAAACAAAGGATCAAGAGACCTAGTGAGCACATTAATAAGCAAATCTGATTTGACTGAAGAATTCTGTCCAATACTTGGTAGCATCATACATAGTGCAGTTCCATGTCATAGCAGTCAACATATAGAGAGCCTCCTATTGTTTAGCTGGGTTTTGTTGGCTGCTTATTGAACCTGCAAATTAAAGACACGTCCATTGTAGCAGCCTAGCTGTGTTTTCCCTGAAGTTAAGAGTTTTGAATACTTGCAAATGCACCTCTTGTATGCAGCTGTTGTCTATTAATAGAGTAAGAAAAGACATTTCTGTTATTGGGAGTGATACAGGACTAAGATATACTAGTACATGCAGTTACTGAAACAAAAAACAGAAGAGGATAAAAAATACAAAATAGAAGGGTTTAGAGAAAATTTGTCTCAAATATTTAACCAGAACAAACGATGGGTAGAATAGAGTAATAAAAGTAATCTTGCACTTTTCATAAACCCCTCCCCTCCTATCAATGTCAGAACAGGGCAGCTAAAACATATCAAGTGACAAAACAGCTTAGTTACGAATCTAGACTTGAAAGTTAGGAAGCCTGGGGGGTCCCCAGGCTCTGGTCAGCATGTGTAGCAGAGCTCTCCTAAAGTCACACACTCCATGATGTTGCTCTTTCGACTGTCCTACCTGGTGAAGTGTCATACAATCATGCAGCTTCCCAAAGCCATATTTCAGAGAAGTTCACAAAACTGGCACTACTTTTCACCAAAACAGTTTGGTTTTGACAAATAGGTATTTTTTTACACATAAATAGACATGCAGAACCTGTATTTTATTCATTCCAAAGCTTTGAGATTTATCTTTTTTTTTACTTCTGTGGTGTCATTTTCAGATATAAATGCTTCTCTGAATTTCACAAAGACCTAAGAATATCAGAGATCTATGTTGACCCTTACCTTGTATCTAGCAGGGACCAAGACCACGTCCTTCAGCAGAACACCACAAAGGATAGCTATTAGTTATGATTATGTCTAACCATAACAATACTCTACAGAGTTTATTAAGGTTAAGTCTGATAAATGAATGTCATTAATATCTGTACAAGCATCCAATCCAAAAACACTCATGACTTCTGTAGTTTCCTGGGAAGAAGTAACAAAGCATACTCTCATTTTGTGTGAAAAACGTTTCTTTTACGGGCTTTGAATTTTACTCCTTTTAATTTTAGTGTGCCCTGTTGTTCCTGTATTACAAGCTAGGGAATTCAGTAGCACCTGAAACAGCTCTCTAAACCACATGTCTGTTTCTTTTGCTAACTTCTTCATTGCTTAAATTTCCAATATACATTTTTCTGGAAATAGGCATATATATCAATTAAACTTTTGACCATACCAGTTACAAAAGAAGGATATGTTTCAAATTTGTCATTCTTTATTCCTAAGTACTTATAATAACTATAGGATTTACTTGAAATTATAGTAAAATATACTATAGACGGTTGTATGTTGTCTTTTTTTTTTTCGAGAAATGGTCTCTTCCATTTTGAAAGTAGTGATAATAATTATTCTCTAAAAGTCTGTGTTGATACATATCCCCTCACGTCACAAGGAAACATCATTTTTTGTTTGAACAGCTTGGTATAAGGCCCTAGGAAATTAAACCCATATGATACTACAAAGCTAGAAAACCATGATGCTGAGAATCAAACCGAATTCAGCTAGACTAATTCAAGTTTTATGCTTTTAGCTATGATGCTGAACTGAACCAAACTGCTATCAAGTCCCATAGAAATCACATGCTCATATGTGAATTTTTAATAGCAACCATTGTCATGCAAGTTCAGAATCACTTTGAAGGGGTCTGGTTTAGTGATGAGCACTCTGGTATTTACAGTGGCAAATACAGAGTTTGCATGCTGAATACTAAAATAGGTAAAGTTAATAAATCTATAAACAAATAGATGCATTTTGAAGTATAAAAGGTGTTATTAAGATGCAAAGAAGAGAAACAAGTAAAATAAAAGTGTAAGGAAAATGTTATAAAACTACATTAGGAGAATAAAAACCAGAGTCAATATTATACTAAATGTTTTAAGGAGCAATTTCCATTTATTTCAGAGCATTTCCAATTAAAGTTTTACCGGGAAGAAAATCCTTAGCATTAATGAGGTCTTCTAAAAGAAAGATAATCTCCAATAATTAAAGGGTTAGAATTAATCTTTTTTAAAGACAGAACATCCACCTTGCTAACATTAAATTACTCTTTTGAACACCTTTCAAAAGGAAAGAAATTATTTAACAGGGACATATTCTGTTGAAAATCATCAAATGAAGGAACTTCCAAATTTAATTTTATTTGCAATGATTTCAAATGCATTATATCAGGTTATCTTTAATGTTATATACCATAACATGCAGTGTAATCAGGCTGTATTTATAGTCATAGCTATTGTGAAATTGCTGTGGTGTTGTGTTGGCACTTAGAAATGTGAATTCTCACGCATTTCTGTAATGTCAGTAAATAGAATTTCCTACAGGAAATACAACCTGCATTTTAGACCAATACCACAGGAGCTTAATAAAGTTTTTCAGTCAGCCTTTTCAGGTGCCACCCTCTCAATACTGTGAACTTGCCTCGGTGTGCAATACATGAAATTAAACAGAACTCGTGGAAAACTGTGAATTTGCCAGTTACATACAAATTATTTCATCTTATATAGTTTCACCATTGCACTGCAGTCTTCCAATTCCCTTTCAGAAGCTACCACATCAACTCCTAAGTCAGCTGCTAAATTCAGAGAAAAGATATAGAAATTCAGAAATACAACTGTTACAAACATGTCTGCTCTCTGGTGAAAAATAAAAATTTGAATAAGTTCACTTGAGCAGTAAAATGCCAGAACATGCCTTGAAATTAATTAGGAGGATGATGAGCAGCCTCATTTCCTTCCAGATTTCCACAAATCAGTAACACAGCAGAGAGCAAGCAAACACATGTAGCAGCAAACTAAGCTTTGTCAAAATCTTATACAGTAAAACAACATTAGCATCAGGAAGGTAGATATTGCTGAGGATGATGAAGCACCCCTCCCAGCCAGGAAATCAAAGTTTCTTCTGGAAGAATTTTATCATTAACAAATTCTGAAATAACTGAAGCACTAGATATGATAAATTTGATAACATACTAGTCCTAAAAAATGTCAAGGGGCAGATAATTGAAATTTAGGATAGAGGATATTATCCCCCTATTTTGAAGAGGAATAGTGATTTGGGGTAATTTGCTGTCGTGTTTTGGGTTTTTTTTCCTGGTTTGTTTTTTTTTTTTTCCCCTTTCTTTTCTTTTTTCTCTTCTTTTTCCTTGACTTCAAATTCTAGGTACAACATATCTAGATTAATCTAAGTAGTATGTGATAATGGACACAAATTCTTTTCAAGCCAAATAAAAGCTTATACTAGACCTTGAATCAGGCCCCATGTTATGTTTCCTATTACATTTATTAGATTTGGATAGGCTGTTGGTAATGAATCAGTCAGCAAGCAAACTCAACCCATCTCTCTATTTGCATCTTAATTCAGAAGACATCCTATTGATTTAACTTGAATTTCTCATGGGACTATAGTGGTCCAGTCTGAATGTGCACCAATTAGGAAGATAAAATCCTGACTCCCAGAACTCTCCTTATATATGTTATATACTCATTATATAATCTTTCTTGTTTCTTCATTCAGTCACAGCTCAAGCATGTGACCTAGGCCCATGGGCAAACTCTAAACTCTAAATAGTCCCACTGGAACGTGCTTAAGTATCTTGGGTGAAGTAGGCTCCTTTTCTTTGCCTTCTGAAAATTAAAACAGCAAAGTATGCTTGCAAGCTTCTGAATTCAAGCCTTGTATAGAAGGTCTCTGCATTTAAAACATGGCTTGTTGCTTCATCTTTCTTTTTGATCTCTGCATCCTTTCCTGGCAGACATTAATCTTCCACTCTCTAACATAAAATACTGAAGGAAGGAAGGGGCACCAACTAAGACTCTGTTATCTTGGTAAAGGCAGGCAATTTCTTCGCTAATCAAATTAAGGATTGTGGAGGACAGTCATTTCACTGTAATCCAAATTTTCTTCTATAGTTAATAAAATATGTCTGACCAGTTAAAATCATAATCTTAACTAATATTTGACCTTAAGGAAAGATCATTATTTCTAATACATAGACAAAGGTATTTTCAGCAGAGTATATTCAGTAATAACAGCAACTGTTTTTTTTTAATGTGTAAGACAATATCTTCCTAAAAAGAAAGAAGATTACACTAGATGGTAGTATAAACCCTCATAAATGAACGGTAGTATAAACCCTCATAAATGAATAACTTTCTCAAAGAGAGAGACACCGTATGTAATGCCTAAAGGGCACCACTGGATAAATAATGTAGCATAAAAAATGTGAATCTATGCTTTGATACAAACTTTACATTGTGTTTGGATGCTAGCACATATGAGGAAGCTGAGGGTATAATTTTCTTTCATATGTTACAGCCATATCAGAATGAAAATAAAAATCTTCCATTTTTACTGTTGTTCTACTTTTCCGTTCTAAGACTAGAATCAAAACTGAGCATGTTCACTAGCACTCCGAACCTCCTACACATTTTTAGTTCCCCATATGGAGGTGTCAGATATAATCTAAAAAATGGCAATAGTATTAAGATTTGCAGTTTTAACTCTTGTGGTAACCATTTCATGGAAAAGACAGCACATCCCACTCTCTACTAGTGTGTTATTGTCACACAAGGTGCAGAAAACAGGATGTTTATGCAGCTTCTAAGGTGACAGTTTTAACTGTGGGATGGCATCACCAGCAATGTTTAAGGAATAAAACAGTCTCCTATCCAGTCAGCTACCCTGTTTCCTTACAATTTTACCAATTTTTTAAATCTATTGCCTGAGATGTAGAGCATTTGCCAGCAAACCTATAGAGAAGCATGACCTCATCTTTGTCAGAAACTGTCATTTATAAAGTAATTCTTTTCACTTTTCATTTCTGTTCACTCCAAGTCAACAAGATTCTTAATTTTATGCCCAAGATTTTTAATTTTAGTATGTTAACTTGATGATTTAGGTTTAACACTTATTAACAAAGATCATAACTTATTTTTATGAAAACATAGTAAGGTAGATTACATGATGCACATTTATTTCAGAAGGTGCCAGACCAGACTTAAAGTGATGGATTTTTGTTCACATTATTTTAGAAATAGCCATTCAATTGATATTTAATCAAATGAGGATCATATATGCAAAAATAGGTAGATGACTTTAAACAAAAACTCTACAGATTAGCACTGAATGTTGATATTTTAAATTCTCTTCATGAAGATTCAATTAAATGACACAAAGTCTGCAAGTTCACAGTATTTGCTTTCCAAAAGTCTCTAAAAATAAAAGACTTAATTGGCTAAAATAATAGCTAGAGGTTTATGCTGGGATGATACTAAAGATGCCAACAGAATTACACCTATATTATATTGGAGTAAAGTCATGGTGATTTAGGCCTGAAGAATTATAAAGCCTATTAAACCTGTTTCACTAAGCAAAAAGCAAAACACCTGAAGAAATAACTTCAATATAATACCAGAAGACACATACAGACACACGCCCAAGCCCTGACAACTCACTAGGAAGACTCTCCCTACAAAGTACACTGCTATCCTTTGCCATGAAGGAATGCAGGGTGACATTAACACTGCAATTAATAAAACTACAATAGCCAGAATTTACAGTATAGAAAAAGTTTGTTCAGGGAAAGGAAAAAATGAATTCTGAAATGTAAACTAAAGGGGGAAAAAAGAAGAAAAGGAAAAAAAAAATCTACCCACAGAATACAGTTACTGGAAAACAGAGGTTTCATTTCTCAGCCAGTATAAATCAGAACAGCTTCCCTGGCATGAACAGAGTGTCGTCAGTAAACCCGGTATTTGGCAATCTGGACTAATAAAGAAAAAAGGTTGTTATAGGGGAAATGAAAGTATTACAACGGAAGATTCAGAAACACCTTTTATTTTACTGCATACACATTTGTGCTTCTTAAATATATGGGTGTGCATTGGAAACCAGATGTAAAGTTTAGATGTTGCATTTTTTTACATTTTTAGTATTTGGATAACTTAAAAACACATGGTCCAGGTGGAGAACTATCAATGTTCTTGAAAATGTGGAAGATACTTGAAGAACATACTTCTCAGAAAAAGGCAAAGTGAAATAAAAGTGCTGTCATGAGTATCCACCTCTACTCTGACAAAATAAAGAAATCAAAACATGATCATATGTTCACAGAAATGGCACTGTCACATCATTTCCAACTGTTGCAAACATGAGATGAATTCTGGACAGAAAGCTATAGTAGCCTTGCTATGTTGACAGAATATGCCTGTTAAGTGTCTCACTGTTCAACAGGAAACTATGATAGGCATCAAAGACCAGGGAGTTGAGAGCATGAAATAAAGAGTTTCCCACTGTGAAATGTTTACCATTCTCATTGCAGGGAAGACAACTGGGATAAAATAGGCAAGCAGCTATTATGTGATTAATAAAGATTGCATCAGATTACACCCACTAATTCTGGAACCAATTTTTATTTCTTTCTAAGATGTAATAAATATCCAGCAAATGTCTGTTTTCCCAGGTACGTGCACATACACTTGCAAGTTATGTATTAAATAACAAACAATAAAGATAGAAGAAGCCTCTCGCGTGACTACAGTGCCACTTACATTTCTTACCTGGTCTGATTCCACTTACCCTAAAATCTCTCATTTAATTAGAAAGTAGTATTCTTCATTTTCTGAGCTAATATACATGCAAACACATATGCGCACACATTTATCTTCAGTACTGTTTCTTCCCTGCAAACACTGAGGTACATTTGGCATGCCAGTTTTGTAATGTCTGTGGGTTGGTGGTACAAGCAACAGCTACATTTATGAATATACATGCTTCTGTTCTCTGCATCTTCAGGGTTTAAATATGTACTTGTTAGGAAGCAGGGCTCTGGGGAAAGTAACAGCAGACCTTGCACAGGTTATATTATGCTCTTATTTATTCTCATACAAATTATTACTATTATTACATTTGTTGTTCCTTTCTTCTTTTTACTTCTGGTCTGAAAGAAAACTTCCTAGGTTTATCTGTCTTATTATAATAGTAATAATCCCACGAGTAAGGCAGAAACAGAGCAACTGTCACTCAGATGATTGCTCTAAACAACAGGCCCTACATGCCATGCTCAGTGCTGCATCACTCTTTCTGGCCCTTGGCTCTAGCATTCTTGTCTCCACATTGACTCAGATGATACAAAGACAGACGTGAAATATGCTTATTCGGACTAGTCTATAGACCACTTATAAGGATATTAAGCGGGTTGAAGTTAATCTGCTGATGACAATAAACCACCCTGCTAGAGCAGCTTTATTCCCAGACAGTATGTGTTCTAGGTACTCAGTCCCCAAGACTAGTGTACCTTTTAAATATAGGTATTGTAGATGAACCTCTTGGTATTAAGCAATTAAATTTCACCAAAATCCCATTTTAGGAAACCGAAGTAGGAATCCTGAATATATTTCTGTCCCCTATTCCCTGTTCATCCCGTGACCTTGCTAGGCAGCTCCAAACAAGTCACTGTGCTCTCTGCTATCTTTTGTCATTGTCCCTGCAGACAGTTTCAGAAAAGCAGAATGATTCAGTGCTGTTGTTTGTGAAACATCCAGTTTAAATGATCCCCAACCTAGATGTTACTGTGATAAAATTCTTCATTGTTTTTTTTGTGGTTGTTGCTTAGAATATGATGCTCCCACATTTGGTGAGGTACTGCCAAAGCCACATATGTCTGTTGGCCAGTTGGCCAGTAGTAAACAGAAAGAAAGATCTATCAATCAAAAGAGTGGAAAAAAAAGATTTATGCTGAAGATTTTTAACTTGTTTCCATTTTTCATTTTGATCTTACTCACATAAATAAGGTGTTCCTGCCCACTGGATGCTGCTTGATCCCTTGGACTATAATCAATACATTCTTGCATATGCTTGAAGTTTTGCCTGTCTGCCAAATGTATCACTACAGCCTCTTAGACCTCGTACTTACGCTAAGCATAGCAACATGACCTGACAAAGCCTGTCATGGTTGATGGGTGCAATATACGTCCAGCACATTTTTTAAAGTTATGTACTTATTATTTATTCTTTCTTACTTTTCTTTTTTCTAATGTGTTCTTTTACAGCATATAGCTCAACGGAAACATGTCCAACCTGTAGCAGCAGTTACAAGAAATCAAGTGATGCAAGGCTGTATTTTTAAATAATAAAGGCTACAATAACAATCTTATAAACACACCACACAAATCAGTGGTTCATCAGTATCTTGAATATATTGTTCTCTATAGCTTTTATGTCTCTGAATGCAGTAGTAAGGCTGCTTATATTTGTCATGCTTCTATTACCTCTGTTATCTCTGTTTATTATTACAACCCTAATTAACATAAAAAGTAGGCATAATTTTTTTTTTCTAAATGAAGCAAAAATTTGGAAGAAACAAATCTTTTCAGTCTTAAAACAGTGAAAGTGTTCAGCTACAGATATGAAGAAAGGGCATGACTAAGAAAAACACTAGCAACGAATGGCTGTGAAAACATATGTGAGCAAAGCTAAGATTCAGCTCTTCCTAAATTCATTCAGTTTCTACATTTACATGGCCAAAAATATCAAAGATCTAATGCAATCACTGAAAGCATAATATTCTCTTATGTCATACTAAAAGCACAGCTGGCTTTTGCATTCATGCACTGTAATCCAAGCTGCAAAACATTTCAAACACAGGGATTAAAGACGATCCCTGCCCCAATTAACTTATGTTTTATGCATAAAACCAGTGGTAAGAGGTTGATAAATACAAAAACTGTGAGATTATATTGGCTAAATCAATATGCAGTAGGAATGGGTACATCAGCAAACTGATACTGACATTTTCATAAGCATCATGATGCAGAATTTTAAGAGGAGAGATGAAATATGGTAACAGTTAGCTGCTCTGAAAATATTTCTGAGAAACTCCTCCCACGTCTGAGAGGTAGCATGAAGCTTATTTGAAAGTATAACAAATAGTGGTGCATCCATCCAAGGTGTGAGCTGACATTTTATCATAAATAAGATATGATAGCTGGGTGTTTCAAGGTTGTGAAGGTCCTTGAAAATGAAGGAAAGTGGATTATGTTTGATTGTGAAGAGATGATGAAGTAGCTGATGGAAGAATTTAAAAAGGGAGGGCAAAAGCAATGAAGAAAGTATAGTGGATGAATATAAGTGGGTCAACACTTCCCAGTGGATGTCAAATCGGAGAGAAAACATTGTATTAATTGAAAAGCTAGCAGATGAGTATCTAGACAAGAGTTTTAGCTCTGTAATTTGTAAGAAACTACACCTTAAAAAAATGCAAACAAAATTGGGCTCTGAAGAGCCAGATTGAAATCAAAGACAAAAAATGGCACTTAAAGGCAAGGCACTGTCATGGAACAAGGGTATTTTATTAGCAGTTCTGCTTTAGAGCCTCTGCTGGTACTGTTACTGTGAGATGATGCAATAGGAATGATTTACTTCTGTCAGATAAGAAAGTTGTACTGAAACAATAAGCAATGAAAGGCTAATTTGACTGTGAATTCTGCTTGTGCATTACATTTTCTGTAGAAAAAGGCCCTGGAAGAACAGAAGGAATAAGCAATTGGGAACAGAGGGTGGGAGGAAAGAGAAGGACATTTCCTGTTCTTTGAAAGACTGTTTTATATCGGTGAGAAATTACCAGGAAGGGACAGAATAAACATATCAAAATCATGCAAGTTTTCAGGAAGATCTTGGCTAATAGCACTGAAGGCAGTTGAGCAGTCAAGGCTTGGAAAAGTGGCTTAATTGTACTGATTTTGACTAAGTTTCAAAACTGTAGGAAAAGCCTCATGTCAGGTTAACAAGTGATTACATAGCTTTAGTCCTTCTTAAATTCTATTGCTCTTAGTGTTTTTAGTTATTCAACTTGAATAAATAACTCAAAGGAAATATAGTAATGAGTTTGTAGAAGTCATTATTAATAGGTTCCCTTTGGCTACTTTTCCATTTCTAACTTCATTCCTCTTTCAGAGATGCTTAATTATCTAATCCAGAACATTCCTTCCCTCTTTTTTTTTTTCCTGCTTTTAATTTATATTTGAAAATAGGGGGTTGAATATGAGTCTCCTGATTCCAGCAGAAGAATTTCTACAAGAAATAGTTCAGGATAAAGCATGAAATTCATATTTTAGAATTGTAGAATAATATCAAAAAATAACAAAAGAGATGGAAAATCCTTTTGAATTCCTGCTTTTGGAGTAGTGGGTCCATAGCAGGCCCACTAACGAACCTACCATTACCTCTTTCTTGTAAGCCAACAAACTTTTCATCTTTAGAAAAGCCTTTGGAGGATACGCTTATCAAACTAGCTAGTTGACTATTCAACAAGACTATATAAAACATGAAAGAAAAAGAATTTTTTCATCAGAACGCTTAGGAAATGCACTCTTTTGGACAAGCAGATCCCTTAGAAAAATACACTGCTCTGGATATATCAGTCATTATTTCATGTGCAGGGCAACAAGCATCCAGGGACAGACAGAAATCTTTAGAAACAAAAAAAGAGAGCTTTAGTGTACTGCTGAAATACTACAAATGCAGAGATACTTGCATAGTAGCAGATCCTAGGCATTTGGGTTTGGGGTTTTTTTTTGCATTTCCAGCAAAACAAGTCAAGGTGCAGATTTCTGAAGCTTTTTATGTGTCTAGAGTATATTTTCAGTAGAATCTGCAGTAGGACTGACAACCTTAGCTTCAATAACAGTCTAGCACTCCAGCTACTGAAGCACTTTTATTAATCTCATTCAACAGAACTTCTATACTTTTAGTCAATTATCTTTGGAAATCTGGTCCAATGTATTTTTCATTAGTTACAGATCTTGTAACTGCTGTCTTTGTCATCTTAAAACCAAAATACTGTAAGTTTTCATGCATCTTTCATTTCTATATTTCAATATTATTTAAATATAGTAGCTAGTCCAGAACACGTATACTCATTTGATATTTTAACACTTTTTGCCAGAAAAACCTTACTCTGTGTTGCTACACCTGTGGCATTTTCATTTCCAGGTAAAACTGAACATGAGGCATTTAAATGTTTGAGTCCTACATGTCTTGAAATCCAGCTATCATCTCAGACATTGCACCAGTAAAGACAGCTGTTTTAATTTTGTGTCATCCTTTAATTTTTCCTATGGATCTGAAAAGTACATTATAAAATAGCCAATATTGACCAATTTTATATTTTATTGTATAGAAATTCAATCACCCCCCAACAGATTGGAAAACTGCAATTTTCAACAATTTTCCATGTATGTATCAATATATCTTTCATCTGTCTGTCTTACTAGCAATGACTTCTCTTCTGTGTGACTGGGAAGTGTAAATCATTGATGCTAAAAAGTGACTACAAATGCACTTTTCAAACAGCATCTGCCCTATTCTCAGCTAAAGTTCTTTCCTGGGCAGGCTGTCATGTTAAACTCCAAAACAAAAATCACAGTTCATGAGAAAAAATGCTAAATTAACTAATTGCCATTAAACACTTGCTGGATGCCAACTCTATAAAACAATTTCTGTGACTCAGGCACTCTGTAGCTGAGCAAAAATAAAGTACATCAGCACAGGTATAACCTGTTAAAGTGGTGATTTCATGTGAGTTCCAGAGAGCTGTTACAGACAGAATATTGGATCTAGCTAAAGGCTGAGCTTCACTGCCTGGTAGCATTGCGCAATGTATTATATTGGAGCCATAGAACATTTGCAAGAACATAAAATACTGCATAAAATTAGGAGAAAGGACCTTAGGAAAACTTCTAGAAAGAAATACAAAAAATAAAATAATTTGACTTTTTAAGCTCCAAAATCAGTTTCAAGAAATGCAAAGAAACATGACAATTCCAACTGCATTTCCAGAGTTTCTCTGATGCTTCTTATTGTGCCAAATACTTTGTGAGATTTTGAAAGCACTCTCAAGAACTGTCATTTTCCTGCATATGGGACTTCTTAGTTCCTTTGACCAGCCTAATACTACCACAAGTGTTTGACATTTCTGCAGCCATTTATAACTTGCAGTACTGTTCTAGACTACATGGTTTTGTCAAATCTCTCAATTTTTCTGCTTCTATCTGTAATAACACCTAGTCTACATATGTTTTGTTTCCCATTTGTCTGTGTTAGTTGCTGTTTATTGGGCAGATTGTACTGAAGTGGCTGAGGAATAGAAACAATGGCAGTTTTCCTGTCAATCAGCTTTTTTTTTAAATTACCATCATTTTTTAAACATTGTTTTCTAATAGACTATGGCAGCTGAACTAAATGGAAATACAATACCAGAGAAACAGTCCAGCAGCAAACCTCACTTAAAGGGAAATTGCAAAGGTGATTTATCCAAATAGCAAAGCTCACAGTTAAATATCATGGCTCAATGCACTACATACAATGGTAGTGTAACTCCACAGATCATTAAATGTAGGATATATTTGTGTCTATTTTTCAGGTTTCATCCTTTCTGAGGACCTTTGGGACAGTGCTCTCACACTGTGATCAACACTTTCTCCTGCTTGTGCCTTTTCTTGCTTCCTAAATAACCCACGGAGAGTTAAACACTGTCTTGATTAGAAGGTAAGATAAGAAAATATGTGTATAACAGTAGGACCAATGTCAGGTACAATTAAGAATACCATAAATTGGCATCTCAGTTAAACTTTCTTAATTGTACTTTTTATCTGAAAATTACTCTCCTCAAATAGTCTTTAAAAAGCTAGTTTCCATAGTTACTTCATGTTCCATTATTAAAATTCAACCCAAATGAATTCACTGCTTGTATATATATATAAAAATACATATAATATTTGTGAAATGTTATGTTAATTTCTTTGACATTTTGAAGTCTGCACAAATTGAGTCCTGAGTAGAAGCATTTTATTAATGTTGGTTCAGAATCAGACACAGATGAAGGCTTAACTCTCAGCTGTGTTACAGTAGCAATAGGTTAGTCCAGTTCCACTGAAATAACTATTTTAGCAACAGATGAAAAATAAAAGAAAACCTTAATTAGAGACAAAGAAAATTCTGTAAAATTAATTAGTTAATATTTTCTTCCCAAGAAAATCAATGTTTTTTTAAATTCACATCTTTGTTTTAAATTTCTTCATTTTTCTTTGGTTTTGGTATTTGGTTTTGGGTTTTGGTTTTGGGTTTTTTTAGTTTGTTTTTCGTTTTATTTCCATAGATTTTCCTGTAGAAGGCACTTTATTTTCTAAATATAAATAAGAATCTTTTAGCCCTTGTCAATATTCAGCAAAAGACGACCACATATATCAATGGATATATCTCTGCTGTATATTTCCCATTGGCTAAACAGTAATAAAAATGATTATTGTTATTCTCTTATTTACAGTCACAGTTAGAAATGATAAAGATCAGATATTGATGCTGTAGATGTTGTGCATGTGTTTACACATAAAAAAGAGAACATTCCTGACAAAAGATAGCAAGGTCAAGAGAAGTTCGAATTTTTCCAACTGGATACATTAGGCTGACAAAGTCAATGACTGAGCAACATTCAAAACTGAGACACCTATAGGATGCAGAATAGATGAAACCTGCTGATCCATTTTTTCCCTTGGTGCCTTGATTCCCAAAGTAACTTTCTTCATGAAAGTTCTTGCAGAAACACTCAGTCCTTTACCTATACCTCTATGCATTATTAGCATAAATATTCACTGACTTGATACTCTTGAATACCTCAAATCAGGTAGCAGTATGTTTCCCTACAATAGTCTGAGTACAATGAATTACCAACTTTTAAGTGACAGTGTAAAAGAAAATACGTGGATTGTCTATCAATCTTCTCTCTTAAAGAAAGGATGGTTGTGCTGCTTCATAAATTGGGAAAACAGACAAAACTCATTAAAGGTGCACACACACACAGAGTATTGTGTATTCCCTCTGTGAACTATTTACTGGCATTTACTTGTAATTTCTTTCTCTGCTAGGAAAGTAAAGAATTAAATTAATAACACGTCTTGTGACCCTTCTGTAAGTGATTTTACCTTAATTTTGGGATGCTTACCTCAAGAAAGGTTATAAATGTAACATCTCATTGTATTGAAATCCTCTGCGCACCTTCCCCAAAGTTTTTTTCCTATGCATCTTAAATAGTACATTAAAAAAAAAAAAGGGGGGGGGGGGGAAGGGGGGGCTGCCATATATTTCTATAAGGGGCTATACAGCTATAAAAATATCCTGGCAAGTAGCAGAAGTAAGAGTAAAAATGAAAAGTTATGAAATGCTGGAAATAAAAGGTCAAAGGAACTTATAGTCTTACATGGAGCAAAAATGAATCATCACAAAGATTGTTTCTGTAGTTAGGCTGTATTTTATCTTAGCACACTGCACTATGCACATTTTAATGCTAAAACGTTGTCTTAGATGGCCCAGGAATATAAATCCTCAAATTAACTTGCATGTGGTAAAGAGCTATCAATGATATTATGTCCGTACATGTTGAAGGCTGGTCAAATGTTTCACCACCAGGGATGTCTTTTTCCCAGCAGGATTTAGGTAATATTAATAGAGCAGGATGAATACTTCAGTATTCTATAACATGCTCTGGTGAAACCTTCAGGCTGCCAAACCATTGCTGAATATGTGGGAAATGTGTGTTTTTAAAACCAATACACAAAAGTAATCAAGAACAAAGAATGTTTTTAGTCAGAAGCGTTGAGGACTGTGCTCAGAATAGCACAAACATTCTGGAGGACCGAGGGAAAGTCTCTTATTTTACTACTTCTACCATATCATTGGCTGGGCAGACTGTGCTCCAGATTGTCAGATGGCATAAAACATGACAGCTTCCGTAATGTCAAAGTTCATAAGAAGGATCCTTCACAGTCTAATCAAGGGGACCCTTCTTCAGCAGATGGCTTCTTTGATGATCAGGAAAATAGATGCCCCATAGCACAACTTTCAGGGATTAGCATTACTGGCAAAGGGGAGGAGTGGTGGAATAATGGAGATATGTCTGATTACTTATAAATAGCAGTAGACAGCAGGAATCGCTGTTTGCAGGACACCCTCTCATTCTAGCTTAGAAAAGAATTTTTCACAAATTCATTTTTCTCTTAAAATTATACCAAAGATCTTGTTCTTATACAAGAAAGAAAGGTGCTAACACTGCTTTTCAAAAGGCTTGGCTGGAATCTATTTGGAGTTAAGATAATAGCTGCTTTGCAGGGCTCAGCTAAAACAAACATTGCATTTTTACTAAGTTTATTCCCTATGTATATTTATGTATGCATACACAAACAAAGCATTTAGTGTATCAGAAAAACCTGAGCTGGAAACAGTGCAGTTTGGAATTAAATCAATGCATGTTCATTTTGAACCCACAGGTCAATTCATTAATTAAATTCAGGAGATTAGATCATTTTAGCTCCTACAAAAGGAGAAAATATTTATATTTCACATTGCAAAATCCATCCATTATGAAAATGCTGTAAAAGAACCGAATCTGTGTTACCAGGTATATGGACCTGACAATTATACCTATTTGGTATTATGAATAAAAGTATGACATTATAGATCCAGTTCTCCTTTTAAAATACATGTTTACTGACTCTACACACTGTCAGAATAAAGCCTATTACCCTATACTTGACATTGGTGTAATATTTTTTTAGTCTAAAGAATAGAAGATTATGAGAAATAACTGAAAAATAATTAAAAACAATACCCCAAGCTTAAAGCCTATTTATTGTGTAACACTCTTTACATTTACATTTACATTTATTGTATAACACTTTAAAGGGGCAAGTGCATGTATTCCTCAATGAACCAATTATTAGAACATCACTTTATTATGAAAGAATAAGTTTCTTTATTTATCTGAGAAAAAGTAATGGCATACTCAATATAAAATGAAGTGTAAGTACTCTTACAACAGCCAGGCATTTGAACACTTTACCTCTCTGCTGAGCCTTCCTAATATTTTGTAAGTTTGGGATTTTGCCTCATAGCATGAACATGAACATCTCGACCAAAAGGGTAAACAAGACTGAAATCACAACAGAAAAAAAAAACATTCTTATGGAAAGGAGAAGGAGGAATGGAAGAGTGTGATAATGACACCGGCCCTGTTGAGCTACACGATGTCTAGAAAACCTGTCTTCATATTCTATTAAAGGTGAGAAAATGTTAGGCATTATATTAGAAAGACAGATTAATCAATAGGTAGGCCAGATTTTCATGGATCCTCCTTAAATTAGTAAGGCAGATGTGTGCAAACATCTATCTTTATATGCAAACCCACAGATTTTCATTATAGAAATAATTTCATGAGCATGTTTTTTGAGGAGTGTCCATGGTAAATAACTTCACATCAGTGCATGTCTAATAAAGCAGATTATTTTTCAGGTGAAACTGACCAGCCAATTGTCAACTCCTTAAAACATCACACCTCTTTATTTTGCCATCTTCCCTGCCAGAAGTGCATTTTCCTGAGGTAACTGTGCCATAGTATGTACATACATACATGTGTATATATGTGTGTGTGTGTAATGATAGAATATTTTAGGAAGCTATAAATATATAATATGTATGTCAGTCTTTTAAATAACTGCTTTCATAACAGTAGGAAGAGCCAAAATCAAATACGTCTGACCAAATCTGTAAACAATTTAGTTACCTGCAAGTTTTCAAAGTTTTCAATTTGCAGTAATCAGCAGTAGTGTCTGTCTTATTTAGCATACATAAAAATAGTTTAGAAAGAGAAATTCAAAGATAACAGTTACATTTACAAATGATAATAACTTGGAAGAATTTGTGAATACCAGTGAAAATGCAGCAATATATCAAATAAACCAGAACAGATGAGAATCATTGGCTAAAGCATTATAAAATGAGACTAAGCCTAGAAAAAACTTAGTTCATTACAAAATCTGGCATAGGATGATCTGAATAACAGATAATAACTAATGATATAAGTACCCAGGAAACAGTAATACTGGAACAGACCATGATGTAAATGTAAAACAAATTGAACACAAATTTATAATGAGATATAGTTGCAGTGAAAAAACACAGTGCAATAAGAATGCTTCATTCAACACAATAAGAGGACCATTAAGTGAAGTGAGTGCCCAAGGAAAAAGGGAGAAATTCTTGTATTAATAAATCTTCATGAAAATGAAGCAACACCGAAGTAAATATAACTTTTGGTATTTGAATAGAGCGTCAGGATTTGTGCCATCCAGTCTTACATGCACTGTTGAAGAATATATCCTTCTGAGACACAATAAAAATGCTGGTGTTTGAGAAAATGCCTTTGACAAATAGAAGTTTCTGGATGGTCTCCATGTTAGAGGATACAGTAGGTACACAGTAAAAGTTCTCCTTGAACATTAAAAATTGATGACAAATGAAAGGAAAGGAAAAAGAAAGGAGATTCAAGAAGGTATTCTTTGGCATTGGATCGAGATTTTAGCCAGCTAAGATGTTACTTAAATTTGTGTGGTCAGAACTTTTTCTTTGGCAATGAAAAAACCCTCTTTGAATTTAAATGACATAACTACATTGCTTCTGCAATAGGCATAGAAGTGTCAGAGCTTGCATTTTGGAGTGCATTAAAAATGTTGAAATATTTCACTCTGAAAATGTCTGTATTAATTCTCTTCCTCCCCTCCCCCTTCTTCCCAAATGCATTAAAAATTCAAGAAGTTTGAAAGCAGTATTCTTGTGGCTGTGCAGAAGCTTTTATTGGCAGCTTTTGCATTTTCTCTTTAGCAAATGGATTTTTTAAATCTTAATGAACTCTGGATTTGTGACCCACCCCATTATTTCTGCTAAAGAAACAAACCATCTGGACAACACTTCTGCAGGTTGATTTGTATTTATTTAAATTAACAGTAGTGTATGTCATTTTCAACCATCACCAACTCTTTCCATTCAGGTGAATTCTCTCAAGTCTTTAAACTTTATGGCTTGAAGTATTAAAGCTATAGTGAGCACATTGAAGTAATTACATGGAGGTAAAGGTGGTCATAAAACCAAGGCTGTGTGCCCCTTAAAAGCATGTGAAAAGCACTGGCGGAAACAGTGGAAACAGAAAGAGAAGACAGGCCAAGACTGAGGGGAACCAAAATCTGCTACCACATGCAATTGGGAGGGATACATTTTGGGAATACTTTGACTACTTTTCATTTAGGATGAGAGTACTGACATAGAATTAAGAACTGGTAACATAGTCCAGAAAGTATTTCTGCCCTTTTTTAAATCTTCAGTTGTGCCACATTCTGAGTTTTCTGTATCTTAAGCACAGAGATTTAGTCTCCCCTATCATGTGTCAGATCATTAATGTAGGCCTAGCAGAGTAACTGGGTGACCGTACAGACATGACCTCAATTACTGAGGTGCTACTTTAAGATAATCCACTTTTTGTCAGATCTTCTCTCCTTGGTTTCTGCCTTTTATCTTTCTGTTTTCCTTTCCCTGCCTATTCGGAGGAAATCATAACAAACATTCTTGTATTCAATTATTGGAAAAAAATATCCTTCTGCTGCACATAACACCATGCTCTAGCAGTCATAATGCCAAAGCTCACATTTTTCCACTACACTACTCTCTGTTCTCAGGAATTTCACTTTCATCTCCATAACATGCAAGAGAACCACTTGTCTCTTGTGTCTCCTATACATTCACACACACACATAAAGGCTTTTTAATTACACTGTCTTAATAAAGATAACATAAACTAGAAATGGATGTAAGCTATGAGGTTTTACTGAAAGGTGTGAGCACATCTTTGCAAAATGTTTCAGGTGATAAACTCCAGTTCAGCCCTGCCAAAACCATGTACAAAACCTGCAGTTATAAGTCATGGTCATGAAAACAGGAATTGATACTGAATATGAATTGTTGTGGTTTGGGTTTTTTCCTCACCATCCATAATGAAATTTTTACACATGCTTTATACATTCATTTTACGTGCAGAATGTACATCATTAGCCCATGCTGACACTTTTGAAAGGGAAGAGAGTTTGCTAGCTCTATTGCCTTCCAGAAGTTGTTAGGCTACTCTGAGTAGTTTGATGGCTAAAATAACAAAGTTATAGCAGGGTTGCCCCAACTTCCCTGGCTGCCATATTAACTGCTCTTCTGCCATGATAACATGGAGGACTGGAAGAGGAGTGGAGCCAACCCCAGGTGGGAATTCCCCTAACTCTTCTGTAGAGGCAACTTTCTTTTTTTTTTTCCTGTCTAGTAATGGAGATTGTTCTGAAGTTCTACATGTACAATCAAAGCGATGACCAGTTAGGAAGACTTTCCATTTCTACGTGCAGAGAATATACTCAAACAAGCAAACAAAATCATGGCAAATGGCCTAGGAAAGTGAGGACATGGATCCTAAAATAGTAAGATTTTTTCCCAAATTTTATATGGAAAAATTCCCAACACACTTACTAAATTTATTGTTCTTTATTGTAAATTTTGTTCCTTCTGTCCTCAATGAAGAATCAGAAGTAAAAAGCAAAAATATCATTACTTTTTTGTTCCATTTTTTTTAGGCCCTCTTTTAGGAGAGTGGTGTACCCCATCTATGGGAGTAGTTATTCTTAAAAGGGAGTAAGGAAGTATGACTCCTATCAACTTTGCAACACGATAGGGTTAAACTCAACGCTAGTATAGAAGAGCAGCAGCCAAATGAACACAGTGGGATTAGTTCCACAAACACAAAGTCTGAGTTTGGCTCCAAGACACTGGTTTGTTTAGACAGGCTATGGAAAATTCAAATTACTACAGCCAGAATTTCACTCTTTCAATCTTTATGTTTACCTACTCCAAGCCTCTGAACATTGAAAAGTTCATCTATCACTCATCAAATCATGTTTCCAAAATAGGCAGGATTCAAATGTTGATCTACTTTTACAGTTCAAATTATTTCCTAGGCTGTCTGATGCATTCTGTGGCTAGATTTCATCAAAGGCCATTGTAGAAAACAAGCCTTACATTGCAGAAGCAACAAGTTTCTTTAAAAAAATAGCATTTAGGTCCTGAGATTCTTGAGTTTCCAGAGGCAAGGCTTCATTTAACAGGTTGGCCTCTATTCTCAGTTCTGCATTTCGCTGGTGTCTTGACAGCTTAACAGCTGTTGCCGAAATTTTCTATAAACCTGTGTTTTGAAAAAGGTAGATGAAAATATTCTACTTTCCTCTTCAATTCCAACAAAAACAAGGCCATTCAAAACCATTTTTGCTCTATGGGAGGTGAAGTTCATCACAGAAAAAGAATAATTAGATGCTTTGAACTATCTGCCTCACATCTTTCTGTAGCTATCTCAGTCATCTCCACCCAAGAAATAGGGATGATCCTTCTGCAATTTTTGCTAGGAAGGGGGTAGGTTAGAAAGACCAATTCAAGGCTATAAATTCCAGGTGCTGGGAAGTTTCTTTCTTTGAGCTTGGAGTGGGGGTATCTCAAATTCTTACCAACATTCCACTGTACATTCATACCTTTCTAGGGTTTTTTGTAGAGGCATCTCCTAGCCAGATCAGATGGCACCACATGTAAGGAGGCTATTGTGAATTTCTGCTCTCTGTGCTCGGATCTCCCCTATGGCATAGATTAAAACTGTGAATTTCATACTAGGTACAGGCACCTAGAAATTAGGCATTGCACTGAGCATTAGAAATGATTTTTTAGATTTTTGTCTTTTTTTCCTCTGTAGTCTTATTTAATAAATAAAAATAAAGATTGGTAGCAGAAGTACTTTGTTGCTTTGGTAATGAAAACTATAGCAACGTCTTCAGGATTACTAAATATATATGAAGAATTTATATAAATAAATGAAACCACCATATACACAAAACTAACATTTCTTGCTGTGCTCCCTAGTGTAGTCACTACTTCATGCTTCAAACCAACAACTCTTCACATAGTTATTGCCAATATGCTCAAGGGTTTAAAATTAAAAGATCTCTATAAACATGGAAACCAGCCAAAATGCTAAGCCCTAACGTAACAGTAGCTTAAAAAAGAAAGCACTGTTTCATAATCTCATGCCCATGACTGCCATTTTTTGTGGTTTTAATTACTTGACTTGGCTTTAATTGAGCTTGTCCTTGCACTGAGAATTTAATAATATAAATAAATAAATAAACCAATCTTGATGGCCAGACTGTTTTTTTGCTAACTACATCCTACTGTGCATTCCCATAGGTAATTCACTTAAGACTTTAGGGTTTGGACATAAATCCATGATCTGTTTTTCTTTTTAAAAATATGTATTCTAATGATGGGAAGATTTCCTATCCCATGTGAATTCGCATCATAAGCCTTCCTCCAGGGAAGATGGGATGCTGAATGATCTGCAAGCTGCAATGGATGATCTGCAAAAGATGAAGAAGGCATGCCAATCCTTTAAGACTACAGCCAGACTTGGAAAGAGCAGAATGAGACTTACTCAAAAAGGGCAGTATGAGACTTTGGACGTATAGAGTCTTCCTTTAGGGAGAAGCCATCATAGACTCAGTAAATGTAAGCAAGTAAGTATGAGTAAGAAATACAAAACCTGATATACTCAAGTTAAGTTGTTTATCCTCAAAAATGCCTGAATCATCTTCACTACTTTACTCAAATATATGCTTTAAAAACTCTAACTCACTCCTTATGAGCATAACTTAAAACTTTTACAATATTTCTGACTATTGAAGTAAGAAGAAGTTATTTTGTGTATTATTTGTAACGCAAGCATTATTTTGCTTTATGTTTTCTCTGTCTTAAGCAAGGGTGAGGAAGTGCACTGGAGCTGCTGCTTCACATACATTGTTGCACTAACATATTGTATGACTTCAGAAATAAACACCAGAGTATTATCTGGATGTCTTCAGATTTTGCCAGAGGGGCAGAACATGTTGAGTCCTGATTCCCTTGCTGTTCAGGAGGGGGCCTTCAACACAACTCAGGGGTAAAACTCTGAGAGTAGGTATGGTTCCCAGTCTCTACCTAGGCTGCTCAACTGATGAACTTTCAGAAGAGAGTATACTTTTTTTTTATTAACTCAAAGTAGATATGGGCTAAATTGGCTATAAAACAGACCAAACTAAGGATGATGAGCTGCCTTATGATCTCACGTAGTTCTAAATTGAAGTAGGAGTTAGTGAAGAGAAACAAGAGCTTCCAAGGCATTGTAAATTTAAACATGTTATTTATATTACATATGTTTCTGTATGTTTTATATTCTACCTTTAAAAAAAATGGGTCACATCACAAAAAGCCTATTTTAGTGAAAGAAAGGAAAGAAATCTTAAGGTGAGGAGTCCAGATGCAGAACCATCACTGCTTTCTGGCTAAGATGATTGGACCACACCTACAGTAGGTTGATAATAAAGTTTCAAAAGAATCAAGACTCTTGGTTTCTCTCTCTTCCCATTCTTCTCTGATAAAAACTCCTAATTAAGAGTTTGACGTAACCTTTTTTACCCATGTGTAAGAAAGGAGTATTTCAAGATAAACACTCATCCAGTAGAAAATGCCACAAATTGGCTGGGTCACTAGCACCTTGTACCAAATGCAATCATATACAGACATAGAAACAGAGCTTAAAAGTTTATATGTCCTAAGCATTGTAACCTTTTGGTACAGTGGTGAGGCTGTCAGCAAGCTATAACCCAACACATCCCCTCAAGTGTCTGTGTCTTGTCCTTTCTTCATTGCTGACTTCCATCAGCTGAAACTTTAAGTGCTTGCCCAAAATATTGCTGCAGTTATGTAAAGCCTTTTAGGAAACATCACTCCAGACAGATGTTTAACCTCCAAGCCCTGAAGGGATAGCTCTGCCAGTTGCCAGGCTTGTCAATTAATTTTACTTTGACAATCATGCTAATGTAGTTTGACACAGAGGAGAGCTTTTGCAGCCAGCCAGCTACATTAGATAAACAAGGTACATGAGTGCAGTTCACCGCAATATTCATGTGAACACACAGCACATCACAGAGTATGTCTCATAAGTAGCACTGTTCAATTTTGTCTCAGCTACCACCCCAGATGATCATCAGAATTAGTGAAAATCACTTTTTTGCTCACCTATGAACTGTTTTTCCCCCTTTCTTCTGTTGTCATAAGTTACCACAAAATATGCAGGAAATATGAGAGTCTAATATAGCTGAATACTTGGCTTACAATATGAATTGCCAAGCAAGATACGTACTGCTGAGATGTCCCTGAGATAAGTGCTTTCAGCTTGAGGCATCTCATTCCAATCATGTCAACAAACTGGAAGTACCTCAGAGAAGAGCAACAAAGAATATTAAGCAGTTGGAAGGAATGATTTACAAGAATACTTTAAATAAGCTGAATATGTGCAACTAGGCTCAGTAATGAGGAAAGAGTGATGAGGATATGATAACTGTCTAGAATTACCTAACAAAAGCAAGCACAAAAGTAGTTGCAATATGAGAGAATGGAAGTAGATATTAGATTAAAATAATAAAAAGCATCAACTACACCAGATTCCAAAAAATATTTGACACCAAAGAGAAAGTGTGGACTAGTTGACCCGAGATAAATAAAGTGACATCAACTAGAAGATTTAGAGTAGGAGTGAATACAGATGCAATCTGGAGTCAAACATGTCTCAGCTAATGAGTAGCTTTAAAAGTATATGTTCTTGTCTCTAACTTCAAATTCTGTGCGTCTCATTACTGAGAATTATTATTTTTAGGTTTGAAAGTGATTGAAAACTGTAGGGTCAAGAGAACTGTTGGAGTTTTCTGTTTTTCTGTTTTCTCCTCCCTCTTTCCTTTTGACACTGAATTCATTCTAAGCAACATTCTCACATTTAAAAATGATTTGAGGATGCATAAAGTTTTAATTTCCCTTAAGATGTTAAATAACTATGAGAATAAGGAAATGAGAAACATTTTCCTCTCATGAGCTTGCAAAAAAAAAAATCTGAAATTCTAAAACTGAATATTGTGATGAATATAAATAAGCTTAGTGTAAGACCTATGAATATGAATTCAAGCATTAGTCCTTGACACTTCCCATCAACAGTACACCTTTATGAGCTTGACCATGAGCCTGATTGTGTCCTGGTTTTCCATGGCCATATAGTGCAGCTGAGGGTGTAAACCCCTCTACCTTTATATATACAAACTGATTATTAAAAAAAAGAGAAACAATTTGACAGGATAGCATAAAGCCTGGGAAAGTATTGCAGGTTTTGTATGCAGGCAAAACATCTTTTTTCTCCTTGCGCACAATGCTGTAATCCTTAACCATGGACAAAATCACTCCATAAGTGTCTTGAAACACCTATGTCTCATGCTGTAAAACAGAAAGACAGACTTGATCATTGTTTTCTACCATTTTCTGGCAAGTAGGAAAGACAGGATCTTAGTGCAAGTAAGCAGCCCTTTAGCCAGAGAGTGGTTAACAATTGATGATACAGTGCCTGATGCACATCAGCAATGATTGCAACAAGGAACAGGCAGTTGCTTACAAAAAGAAGATACTGTAAACTAAAGCATAGATGTTTCTAATGAAAATACTTTCCTGTTTTTGCCTGCAAATATATTGATTCCCCTAAATCTTATCTTAGAGCATAAACTCTCAAGACAGAGACTGTATTTTTGTTCAGTTCTTATGCATCATCTAACCCAGGGGACAAGGCATTTGGTAGCCTGTAGCCAACAATGTTGAGCAACTAAAAACCTGCAGAAAACAATTACTGCCTCCATTGATCTCAGCTGTAACAACAGCAACCCCAGTTTTAACTTCTTAATTACCCATGGTCATGAACAATGTCAAAGCCCTCATCTGCAACACATTCATGAACTGTGGGTTGGGGCCATTTATCTATCACAGTGCAGCTCTGTTCTTTTTCTCAGCCATGTATACAATAATAATAATTACTAATTTTAAAAAATGTTCCTTTTTGTTATTCTGTTGTAGAAGACTAATTATCTTAGTAAAACTGTTATGCAGATTTGGCTGACTGAAAAGCTGGACAATATATCAGAACATGCTAGGCAGCTGTCAGACAAATTAGAGACAGACCTGAAATTATCCATAAGCTTCCTTAAAAATCCTAATTCACTAATTAGGAAGTATTCAAAAATTGTAGTGAAATAAAGATTTCTTGGTCTGAGAATTGTTTGTAAACCTTTCTGTATAAATATTATGGATTTGTACTATATTTGTGTTAGGCAGCACTGCAGGTGAGGAGACTGGGAGCCAAAGAAGACAAATTCACAAACAAAAATTAAAATTGTTGTCTTTGTAAAAGAAACCAAGAAATTTTGTGAAGAGGTAACAGTGGTGTTTGGAGAAAATCTAAAGTTTATCCATTATTTTAATAAACAAGTCAGAGGGACAACTGTGACTATATTGCAGATCTTAAGAGACATAGATACCCCTACTATACAAGTGCAGCAGGAGAAGAGGTCTACTGATCAGAAGTGATGAGTGGCATGGAGAAGAGATACAGTGCTATAGTTCGGAAACAGTGTTTAGAAGAGGTAGGAGGATGGAAAAATCAAAATTATCTGGAAAAGAATAGGTGGCTGGAGGTGAGGAAGCTGAAATGGTTCAGATATTACAAACCATGTGTCTGGAAGTGTGGTGGGTTGACTCTGGTTGGATACCAGGTGCCCACCAAAGCCGTCCTATCACTCCCCCTCCTCAGCTGGACAGGGGGGGAGAAAATATAACAAAAGGCTCGTGGGTCAAGATAAGGACAGTTTAATACAGTGATAGCAAAGGTCGCACGCACAAAAGCAAAGAAAAAACAAATGATGTTATTCTCTACTTCCCATCAACAGGCAATGTCTAGCCGCTTCTTGGGAAGCAGGGCTTCAGTACGTGTAGTGGTTGCTCCGGAAGACAAAATGCCCCCCTTCTGTCTCCCTTTACTTAGCTTTTATATCTGAGCTGACATCATATGGTATGGAATATCTGTTTGGTTAGTTTAGGTCAGCTGTCCTGGTTGTGTCCCCTCCCAAGATCTTGCCCTGTCCCAGCCTGCCACTGAGGCAAAAATGTTGGAAAGACAGCCTTGATGCTGTGCCAGCACTGCTCAGCAGTAGCCAAAACACTGGTGTGCTATCAACACCTTTCTAGCTACTGATGCAGAGCACAGTGCTATGAGGGCTGCTATGGGGAGTGTTAACTCCATCTCAGCCAGACCCAATACAGGAAGAGAAAGCAGAATAGTTAGTCACTATGAGATATAATTAATTTGTTTATTGATCAATTAAGTTTGAATATCACCCATCTCAATTATATACTATTCTTTCTGCTCCCTGAATTGCTTGCTTATATTCTTAAACAGGAGAATGTGCTCTGATTTGCATATTCAAAGGAAGAAGTAAATGATAAAGGCAAAATCTGCATTTTTGTTGATTAGTTGAGCAACTTTCAAGCATTTGTGGTGGAATGTATTATTCAAGAGTATTCTTCTTGGTAGAATGTGTTTGCTAGTATAGTTTTGTAATCTGAACATATAAAAAGTTATATCCAGACAATTAAAGTAAATATGTTTGGAATACAAATGCACTATTGGGTGTTATTTTCTTACCAAGACTCCCCCAAACCATCCATTTGGGAGTCCATTTTAATATTCAGTCTTGTGGCTCAGAAAAAAAGGCAAAATATTTATAGTTCAAAGCCTCCGATAACCCATAGTATTTCCATGTGCTAAGTGGTAGTGAGCTCTGAGCAGCATTCGAGAATTCTCTGTCCCTTGCAAAGAAGGACAGAATTTGTTGTAAGCTTGTGGATTTCTGCCATCTTTTTCAGAGAAGCTAGGAATGAATTGATGAGAAGGAAGTAATAAAAGTGAAATGTTTGTTAAAGAAGCTCAATTCTCCTTTTGTGCTTCTGTTTTTAGGAGCAGGCTTTCTACCACAACTTAGAAACCAAACATTAGAATTCAAAACTTTCCCTCCTAGAGTCACTTTCCTACTCTTCTTTATTCTTCAGCTTGTACTGGCAATGAATTTGCAAACCTCTGCCAAGTGGATCTCTAAAACCCTCATCATTCTTAAAAAGAAATCCACTGTTGGCAAGTTCTGATACTGGACAAATATGTCAACAAACATTTGAGAGAGTGCTGCCTCCAAGCAGCAGAGCACACTAGGGCTGTGTTTACTTGAGCTTGCCACTACCAGGCTTCATTAAGAGTGATGACATTTTTAAACACCATCTTTATAGTATTATGTGATACAAATCAAATCTAGCAGCCACACGAAGCCCTTTGTCCTTGCTCAAGACTTGTACCAACTTCTGAGGTTAAAGATATGACCATATTTTATGGCTGAAGGAAAAGATCTGCAAAGAACTGACCCTAAATTGAACAAAGTGAATAGAAAAGTTCTCCTTTGATACCAGTGGGTTCGGATTTAAGCTACAAAATATGGCATTGTAGACTCCTTCTCCCTCCCCACACACAAAAAAATCTGAAGTTTATACACAGAAGGCACAGAGAGCAAATATATAATTCTAAAATATGGATATGACCACTACAAAAAATTAAATAGTTCCTACTCTTAACCAGGAGCTTGCTTTCTGAACCTGAGCCTGTCTTTGCAAAACAGAAACCCACCTTTGACTTGTGAAGCCATCTTCCATGTTCTTCTTCAAGAGGATCATTGCTTCACGTGTTTGTCCTGTCATCTCATTGAAAGAAGTTCTTATATATGAAGATGGATATGAAGGTCCACATCATTTCCATTCAAATTTAGTGACAGAAACGCCCAATATTATGACATTGAAATGTCTAATGTGTGCATATGTTTTGAGCAGCAAGTTGCTAGACTCCTCCACTCAATGTGCAGAGAGAGACACTTTCAAAGAATGAACTATATGGTAAGAGGATGGAGATGACTCACTTTATCTCTGGAGAAAGGGATAACTAGTCAACTAGACTTTGAGCTAAGATTGGTATCAAGGTGAAATTCATACAATTCTACAAAGATTAGATTAGAAAAGAAAAGAAAAGAAAAGAAAAGAATAGAATAATTTCAATTGGAAGGGACCTGCAAGGATCATCTAATCCAACTGCCTGACCAACTCAAGGCTGACCAAAAGTTAAAGAATGTTGTTAAGGGCATTGTCCAAATGCCTCTTAAACACTGACAGGCTTGGGACATTGACCACTACTCTAGAAAGCTTGTTCCAGTTCTTGACCAACCTCTTGGTAAAGAAAGGCTTCCTAATGTCCAGTCTAAACCTCCCCTGGTGCAGCTTTGAACCATTCCCACACATCCTGTCGCAGGATCCCAGGGAGAAGAGCTCAGCACCTCCCTCTCCACTTCCCCTCCTCAGGAAGCTGCAGAGAGCAATGAGGTCGCCCCTCAGCCTCCTTTTCTCCAAACTAGAGAAGCCCAAAGACCTTAGCTACTCCTCACAGGACATTCCTTCCAGCCCTTTCACCAGCTTTGTTGCCCTACTCTGGACGCATTCAAGGACCTTCACATCCTTCTTAAATTCTTGGACCCAGAACTGCACACAGTATTCAAGGTGAGGCCGCACCAAGGCTGTATATAGCTGGAGAATCACCTCTTTTGACCGGCTGGTTACACTGTGTTTGATGCTCCCCAGGATGCGGTTTGCCCTCTTGGCTGCCAGGACACACTGCGGACTCCTGTTGAGCCTGCTGTCAACCAGCACCCCCAGAGCCCTTTCTTCAGGGCTGCTCTCCAGCCACTCCTCTCCCAATTTATAATTGTGCCCAGTGTAATATAATAGATAATATCATATATCATATAATATTATATAGTACATAATATAGAATATAGAATGTATAGAATGTATAGACTGTATAGACCATATAGAATGTATAGAATGTATAACATATACTATATTGTATATAGTAAATAATTAGTATATACTATATAATATATAATATAATGTAATAATATATATTATAATATATTATATATCTAATATAATTATAATATAATTAGGAAGAGTATTTAAAAGGAGGGCCTTTTTCCTTTTACACTTGTCTATGGGGTTTTTTTCTTTCAGGGTGGATAGGGGAGAAGTTTCGTACAACGTAGTTATATATCACCTTCTTGAATATCCAAGCAAGGACAGAACTCTACTGCAGGAAGGGTTCCAGTCCCAGGAAGCACCCCATTAATTTAGATGTATACATACACTGTGTGTGCTTTTAAAATACCTTCTACCTGTTACCAAATTATCTCCAAGAGAACAATATGCAAGCTTCCATTTACTAGGCTTTGTGGGTAGAATCCTTAAAAAATGTAGAGGCTTTTTTCTGAGTGGTTTTATTATTAGCAGTTCAAAAAAATGTTTTCAAGTGAGAGATTTAAAATAGCTGGAAAAGTTGGAAAAACGTTTTTTAAATGTGAACTACAACAGAATTTATTACAAACCCAGAGAAAACAAGTACATTTACAATGTGGAAATAATGTAGCTTGCTGTTTTCACATGTACGTGCCTCTGGATAACAGCCTTAATTCCTATTTAGGTGCCAAACCAGAACAAGCATGTTTCCAATAGTACCATATATCTGTAAGGCAATTATATCAGAAATTACACTGAGATAAAAATCTTTCCAGCAAGCATACATTACATAAAAACAAAAATAGCAACCAATGGCATCTGGATTCATATGTACAGATTCCCTTTGAAAATGTAAGGACACATCTAAAACCCTAACTTTAGAATTCAGGTATGGTTCAGCCAAATAATAACACATGCCTTTAATGTGAAGGAAATACTTGACTAAATCTTTATTCAGAAAAGCATAAACTTACATGCTACTTATTTTCAAAGGGATATAAGTATATTTTATATGTTATGTTACAGACTGATGATCAAAGTGCTTAAGCTAAGATACTTGTGATGGAAAATCTAGTACCAGTTCATAGTTACAGGAAGGAACAAATTTCCTATAGAAATATTCCTTCCTAAACCATGCAGTGTTTGGGTTACTTCTGTGGGAAACACTGCTTGCTAACAGTAGGGAAAGAATTTCAAAACCAACACCTTATGTAATTTAGTAAACCATTTGGCTCTGCACCGATTTCAGTTGGGCCAATATTTGCTTGTTGATGATGTTCATTTATATGGAACATCATTTATCAGTTTTTGGTGATTTTTGCCAAACTATTACTGCAAAGCTTTATCCACTGTTTGCCAATGTTGTCCTTACTTTGTTAAGGGTTTTTTGGTAAGTAAACAGGGTTTAATTTTGTAAGATTATAACTCATTTATGGGATTTGCTCCAGTTCTACGTTGGCAGTTGCTTTAATTGTTTACTTGTCTTTCTATACAAAATTGACAGTAGCCAAAATGTACTGACTTCTAAAAATGCACTGGAAAGAAACAGCAGGGGAAGGAAAGAAAATCTCCATACATTAGGGACAGAGTAACACTACCACCAACAATGAAAACTTTATAGGGCTGCACTTTATTAACTCTGTCCATTTCAAGCTACTAATAATTAGCTCAGCACAAAATGATTGCTTACCATGCAGCAGAGAAGGTAGCATTTCTCCAGAAGGGACTTTGTTATTGGAGACTGTTTTTATAAATGCATAGTTTCCTTAATTCCAGTATAATGATCTTTCCTGACTTAGTTATTGTTGGTTTAAGTGGTTAAAATAAACACTCTTGTTCATGTACTTTCAAATGAAAACATGAGTGTTCATGGCTTTCTATTACTGAAGCTTGAAATGGACAG
>NW_010973368.1:8633341-8743612 GCF_000737465.1 Haliaeetus leucocephalus | reverse complement strand
ACAGTCTCTAGGTACTTTGATAGTTTATACTTTCTTCTCATAGTGAGGTGTTGTAGTAAAAAAGTTCCTTTGGCAGCTACCAAAACATGTCACACTGACTGTAACCTTTTCCAAAGGAAATGCTCCAAGGAGCTTTGATTGTGTAAACAGTGCAATCGGTTCTGAAAATGGGGACATTGTAGAAGAAGAAATGACATGAAGGAATATATATTTTTTTCTAACTTCATTTTGATACTTAAATGTGCCTCTTTAAGACTACTGTGCAGTACACTCAGATTGCTAAGACAAATTACTACTTTTTCTGTGTATAATGTTATTATGAGCAGATATGTTAGAGACATTGGTTATTGTTTTGAACTCACTCATTTCCTACGTTGGCCTAAGTCAGAGCAGAGCAGCTATTCTGCAGGGGCTGCAGGGAAATGGAGGTCCAGAACAGTGCAAACACACCATTGTCATTGGGTGAGGATAAGTGAATCTGAAGAGAAAGGAGTGAGGCATGCATCATGCAGATTTTACTGATATTCATTGTTTGCTAAAATTTGGGTTAATTCTGTGGAAAACACCCATATCATAGCTAAGAGATGATCATGTTGGGAAAATCCTATGCAGCAAAGCTGTGTCCCAAGTTTTGGTTACTCCAAGCTAATGCTGCTGCTCAAATCTTGGGATACAGATTTTGGATCAAATTTGCATAGGGAAGCATTTTGTTAAATTAGAGAATGCTTTAATTTAAGGAAGATTTCCTGATTCCTTGTGGAAAAGATTCTGCCTCATCTCTGAAGATATGAAGTCACCACAAGATGGGAGGATGGAACAGACATCTGCAAAACCCAGCAAGTGCTTGGCTGTTCCAGATCATCTTTTACTTAGGAGAGACTTCCCTACCAGCAGCCTATTCTAAGATCAGTGCTAAAGCCCGGGAAATTCAACATTCTTTCAGCTAATTAACTTCAAGTGTATTATGGCTGGGTGCAGATTAGCAGTTAAGAATGCCATCAACAACCCTCTAGGAAGATATGGGCTTAGACTCTTATTTATATATCCTGTGGACTGATTGTCTGTAGTGGACTATTTTTGTCAGTTACTACATTTCCCCTTTCTTCCTTCCCTCTACTTTTTACATTCCACAATGAAGTGCTTTTTGTGGAAGCCTTATTTAATCTTGTGCTTGTGAGTGGATAATTACAGTTACATAAGAAGCTAGATCATCTAATTTAAATTCTGAAGTTTCAGCTCTAAGAATTACGACAGTGGTTTTTTAGCATTCTGCAAAGATCTCCTTGATATTAAAACCAGACAACAGTGGAGAAAGGGCCTATATCTATGCATATCTAAACCCACTGTTATAAACTTTTCTCCCCTAAATTTTGCACAGTGGCATTTTAGGATTACTTGGGAGCTAGTTAAGGGAATTAACGTGGAGTCTTGAATATGCTTTGAAGTGAAAAGAAAACTTTCCATAGCTTGAAAAAATTTTGATTGAAAACAAGCCCATGAAATCTGAATTTTGAATTCAAAAAAGTTTTCAGATTTTATTTTCCTCTGAAATATCTCTGAAAACTGGATAAATACCTTTTGGGGTTTTCACACTCCTTGATAATACACCATTGATACCAGCCATTCCCTTTGTATTAATGTCATAAAAATGTAACTTTCTCTTGATGTATACACTTTGTCAGAAAGTTTTTGACCAGACCTATTTTAAGTGCAGCTTGTTTGGCTACAAATTATGGTCACAATATGTCATGTAGGCATTACAGGTGACAACAAGAACATATAAAACACTTCATTCATAAAGTCTAAAATTAAAATATCTTCAACCAGTCAAACAGTTAGAGAGCCATTAAGATGCTGCTTAGATATCTCTCAATACTAGTTTGACCAAAGCTTTCTTATAATGTCTGACATGTAGTTCATGATCACTGGATATTAGGTGCAACTCAATTCCTAAAGAAACAATAAGAGTCCTAGTATCCTTAAAATATCTTAAAGACACTATTGCCAGACAAATAGAACAAACAGTAGTACAGAATGCTAACACTAAGAATCAATCCACTACCAACACGTAATTCATCTCTACTCTTACTGTGTGCAATACACTCAGATTTTCAAAAAGCTTTCTTGAATATGAGGTCTTTCTTCAGAGGTCCTTGATAAAGAAGGGTACCAGAAGGTAACATGAAAGATATTTGTGAATTAATTATTGGTTGAAAGGAGATAAAGTGTAAGATTAAATAACAATGTTTTACAATTGAAGAAGATTAGCAATAGGATCTTAGAACAGTTCAGTGCTCCAAGAGTTCAGAAGTGGCCCATATAAAAAGGTTAACAGATAATTGGAAAAAAAAAAAAAAAAAAAAAAGGGGTATAAAGCACAAGTGCTGTGGAGTTGAAGTTTATTCTTCACATTTCACAATAATATGGAAATTAGCATAGTCCCAGAAAAATTTTGGTTCTTCTAGTTACATATGTAAAATAAAATCCTTTGCTTTCTGTGTCTTTTCTAGTCATTTCTTACACATTCCATCACCACCAAATAATGAATCCATCCAGATTCTCTTCCCTCGACTGTAGAGCAAAATGGAGGTTTTCTGACTTGAAATTGGGTAGCTGTCTACTCTATTTGACAGTGTCTTTCTTTTATAATTCACTTTTTCAACTACTAAAGGATCAGGAGGCCCAAAGTGAGTAAATCTGCTTGAGGAAACCAAGATCTTCATACCAGTATTCAAATAGAAGTGGGAATAGTTTTTCCAGTGGCACAGTAATAAATTATGTATTTCCTAATTCATCTCCCCCTCTACACTGAGTTCACATAACTCTTACATTAGGAATAATCTTTTCCTTTAATATCTGAATTTTGTATACTCCTGACTTTGGCTTTTCATGTGTGCCTACCATTACTCCTTTTGTCATTACATTGTCTCGCACAACTATCTTGATCTTAAAATTAGCATTCTTTTTGTTCATGGCTACTAATTCCTGCATCTTCCACTGCAAAATCGTTTGCTGTTCTTACAAGGTTTCCTGTGAACTAGCAATGTTGTTATGATCCTCTTTGCCAAGCTCTATATTTGTAACTCTTTGAAATTGAACTTTTCTACTGCAGTTCTTGTATCTTTGTCCCTGTACCAGGCATTGATCCAGGTTATACTTGACACAGTATAGGTGACTACATAGATGATAGTTTGCAGACTCTGATTTTGAGCTCTATATGCCTTTCTTAATTGGAAGTGAAGCTTTCTGTAGCTCAGCTACAACACCCTTCATTACTTTTTACAACTGACATTGCTAAATCAACACATCAAAGACAAAGGCATTGGGATGGGTTGGGAGATTATGAACTGTTAGGACAGAGACATTAAATCAAATTATTGAGTGTTATAGGTATCTCAATGTACACTTTCCACTGAAATTAATGACGTATATATTTAAAAAAAAAATGGGTTCCGTGTTTGTATTTTTGAGCCTGTTGGTCAATTGTGACCTGGTCATAGTGTTTCTGTCCATGTCTACGTATCAATTTCATATCTCAGAAAGTGCTAATAAAAACCTCATTATAAGTTTTCTAGAAGTAAATTGTCTAACTTCCCAGTTACAATAAAATAGGAAGTTTGCACTGATTCCTCTTATTCCATATCTGATGTAGAGCTGAAGAGAGGACTTAGATGTACCAGACTATTCACGCTATCCCTTTCAAGATGTTTAGATTCTTGAAGAGGCAAAAATATGTCTTTCACAAGATCTCTAACTGTTACATATTCCAGAAATAAAAAATGAAAAACTGAAAAGGCAGAACACAAATTTCTAAGCAAATTTATTCTCACCAGGGCTGTGAATAAGCTCATAGAGCTTAGAGTTTTATTACTTAGGTAAAAAGGTTGTACAGCACTCAGTGTCAATGGTTCTATTCACTTCCTTAAATACTATAATTAAACTTTCTAAAATAACAGGCCCTGATGTTTCTTCCATGTAGCATGTCCTTAGCATGTTTGAGGACTATATCCACAACTGCTAAAAATTATTAAAACCTGCCTATTTTAGACTAAAATTGAAACACTGGTCTCAGCTGCTTCCAGCCTGTCAAAATTAATAAGGTTTCATCATTTGTGAATGTAGAGGGAAGTTCAGATTTCACCCTGTGCAAATTATTTCATTTAGAGTCAGCTAGATTAAACTATGACGATGCACATGTAATATAAATGGACCTCCATCACCTTCAAAGAACAGTTTATCTCCCTGAAAAAAAAATAAATTAAAAGGTGACAATCTCAGACAGTCTGCTTGTTTCTGTCTGAATATTACTTCTGAATATTCTGATGGCCATTATTAACTGTGGGCCACACAGCAGTAGCTGGCTGGACTGTCATCTACTCTCAGAGATGGAAAAGAGGGACTGTATAGATTTTACTACATCTGGTGCTTACAAAGGCAAATGCAATCTGGATGTTCAATACTGCCTTGAGGGTATTATTAAGAGATTCTAGGTATCTATGTCACATGGAAACAAAGGTAACTGGAGTACATCATAAACAAAAAGTTTAATTTTCCTATTACATTCTTCTGTGGCACAGAGTCAAGTGAATAAAAAACACGTCATGGTATTTACACTCTTGTTCCAGGCTGTTCTCATGCAAGTCTTCCAAAGAAAGTGTATCAGTAATAGACTACAGGTGAAATGACTGTAAAACTAAAACACAGTAGGAAGAAAAAAAAAAAAAGAAAAAGGAAAAGAAATCCCAAACCAGATGCAATCTGTTTCTTTGTAAAGAAAATGGAATATAAGAAGTCACATGTATCATACAGCACTTCATTATGAGAGTGCCTCAACACATAAACTTGCTTTTTTTCTTGACTAGCAGAACCTGAAAAAAGTTATCCAAGGTATCTTGGGATGTAAACTGTGTTCTGGTTCTTCCTACTTTTATTTAGACTGGAAGATACCTGAGACACTTCTCTTCCAGTGATATAGTCTCTTGGTCTCCTAGTGTAAGAAAGAGAAAGGGTGGAGCAAAATTTTTTTTTTTTTTTGCCATGCCTGAAATAACTTTTGGGTTTTTTTAAGGACTTAGATATTTCTTTCACTCAAAACAGTTCTCCATTCCCAGCACTCACTGTACAAAACTGTTACAATATAAACAGGCATATGAGAGATAGGAGAAAATCTGAACTTTCTTCTGTCTTGGGTTTTTCTTTCTTTCTTTTTTCCTGCTTTATTCCTCTTGATTTAGCTATTTCTTTACAACCTCTTTTCTCCCCAAGTATGGTAAACATCTTTTGAACATATAACACTTTTTTTCTTTTTATCCTTTTTCTTTGTCCTAGATTTGAAGAACTGCTTGAGCCACTTAGTTGTTCAAAACTCAGTGATAAGTCAATGCAAAATGTTCTGCAAAGCTTTTAAAAATCTAGTATCTTCAGACAATAACTCATTTAGCCTCAGGATTTTAACCCTTTATTGAAAACAGTCACATCATCCCAGCATTCTCTCAGCAATATTTTATTTTTGTTCCTTCTTGAAATTTTGTCTTCTTTTTATGGAATTTACAATTGTATTAGACTGAACATACTTTCTCCTTGTGCACAAAAAGAACATCAATCTCCCAGACATCCTCTTCCTCTGTGAGTTTGGAGACAAACATTTCCTCCCCTACCTGACAAAAACTGAAGAGGAAGGTGAGCACTGTTTGGAGAAGCATAAGTTGTGTTAAAATGAGCAAGTCATTCCCATAATTAGTAAGCAGCTTCCCAGGCCAACCATTTCTAAATAAATGATCTTATGGAAATGGACTGGTGGAACAACTGAGTGTATTGGCAAATGAATTAAAGTACAGCAAAATCATAAAATAATTTAGACTGGAAGTAGCCCCTTAAGGTCATCTGTTCCAAACCCCCCACTCAAAGCAGAACCAACTTCAAAGTTACGTTAGGTTGGTCAGGTCTTTATCCACTTGGGTTTCTACATGGAGATTCAATGACTCCTCTTAGAAATCTTTCCCAAACACCACTGTCATTATGAATATTTTTTTCCCTTTTATTCAGAAAACCTATATGCTCATACTGAACATGCATAAGGCTAAAGTGGTATAAAATGCTGAGCAAAGGGGAAAATGAAGGAGAAAGACTAAATCTACTGAAGCAGGAGTCCAATAACATTACATTTAAATATATATATACACACACATATAAAGTTCTAAATGATGTAAACATTAGGAGTTACACCTCTTCAAAGAATTTTCAGTTGAACTGGAAAAGATGTACAAAAGACCGATGACCAGAACTACTACCACTTAACTACAAAGCAAATGAAACAGAGAAATTGCATAATTTGGTCAGTGTAATATAGACAGGCTATGGCAGAACCTATGTTTCTAAATTAACTATTCTGACATTGTAGGTTAAGTCTGTTTTGAAAGAAAGCAACTAACATGGTACCATTCAATAATGAATCAGTTCAAACTGGGGATATATCTTAGTCATGACATCTTGAGACTCATAGTTTGGGGGAAAACAATTGAAAATGATTGGAAGTGAGAGGAAAAAATATCTATCTCAAAAAACATGTTAAAATGCTTTCATTTCAATAAAGTAGTGGTGTGGGGAAAGGAAAAAATCAATAGATAGTTTTCAGTCATGTGTGATGCAATTTTTTTTCTCAAACATAGTACCCTGCCAAATCACTGTGGCAGAGGTAGGAGGATATCAGTTACTGTCTTTCTTTCTTCTTATACTTGTTTGTAATGCAAATAAGCAAAATAGGAGTATTTTCTAGGAAAAACAAAGGCCAGGTTTGACCAGGTTGTCACGACCTGTGCTGGACAGACCAGGGAGGGGTCATGGTGAATTCAAAATTCCCTCGGGCTAAATTAAGGTGAAGCAACACCAAACGATCAGTTAAACATTTTAGTCATGGCAGAAACAAACCGAATGTGGGAGGAGTTAACAGTAGGTGGCGGGGTTTCTCTCAACAGGAATTGGCATGAAACTACCTCAGTAAACCGGGTAACCTGTGGTAACCATATACATCAATTTAGGGAAGAAGGAGAGCCCTCCCGTTGAGTCACGAGGTTCAGAGCAGACCCCCTTGCTTTCTAGACTCCTCCTCAGAGAAGAGCTTGGTGTGGCTGGATCCACTCCTAGTCCCAGACTTGGTCAACGGTTTTATGTCTTAAATGGATCAGGTGTAGGGATTATGAAAAAGGTAAGAGAGGGAGAGAGAGACAGAGAGAGAAAAAGCAACAGAAAAGAGAAAGATTCCACTGGTCCTGGGTCCAGCATTTGTCCGGTCAGCCGAGGGGTCCAGTCAGCTGAGGGGCCCCGTTCTGGTGGGCACGCACACATGGGGCTTCAGTTTGTGTCCTTTTATTATCCTTTCCCTTCCTTTGGGCGGGGACTCAACCTCATTAGGTTAATTAGGTGTAATGCGCTGTTTGTGCTATCAGAACCTTTGGGAAATGGGTCGGTGGGCTTGGGGGTCGTTTGTGGAGTTTGGGGAGTAACTTCCCTTTCCCTGCAGACATGACCATTATTTGATCTTTGCCCATGCAGGGTGAGCTGCCCTGTTCAGCATATCAGAACACGGAGCTATGAACCCTCCGGCATACCCTCCCTGTCCTGTTGCTGATGTCCTGTGCTAATCGACTTCTTTCCACCTGCAGTTCATTGCTATGCAGGTTTCGTTGTTATGCAGAGTTTGTAGTTATGCAGAACTTGTGCCACCACAATGTTTCAGACATTAACTCTTTCAGTCTCTAATACAGGCGCCCCAGAAGTCTTAATCCAATAGATCATCAGATGTAAGTTTTCCACTTTGAATATGGGGTTGAGTTTAAAGAAAATCATCTCAAAATCTGAACTTGGATTGGATTTCATTTTGGAATTTGGAGCTCTCTCCACAGCTTACAATCCTAAAAACCACTAGACTAAACTCCACTTCTTATTAATACATTCCTAGCCTCCAGCCTCATCTTCTGTTTCCGTAATTTATACAATAAGTCAGCTACCATTTAGTCAACTTCCAGTATGTTATTTTCCTATCATCTTGTTGGTTGTCTTCAGAACTCACGTCCATTCGCTATATACTGAACATGACTTAGAGTTTCCAGCAGTTCTCTACCTTTATCATGAAATTTTTATCACTGGATCACAGCTGAACCCAGGGGAGGAAGTTGTTATATGCTACTGAAATAGATACTAGCTCTGCATTTTCAAAGAACAATGTTGCACAAACGAAAGTTCTGTCCTGCAAAGTAATGACTAAAAAAAGCAAAACAACCACAAAGCAACCAACCCCCCTCCAAAAAACCTCCAACCCTCAAACAGGAAAAGTCTTTACAATTCAGAAGGGATCTGAACTATTGTACATAGTTAACCTATGTGGAGCATAACATTAGCAACATGTTTTGTTAATCAACACAGTGTGGTTGCTTTCAGAATGAAGGAATTGTTATTACTGCCAACAAAGAATTTCACTCCTTTAGGTTTATTCTGAATAGTGTCAGTGACCTTAAGACGTATTCAGCTGAATAAGATATTCACATGCATAAAATATGATTTTGTTTCTTTATATTGCTTAAAGGATTTCCCAATGGCCAGGTAAATGAGTATATATATTTTGAAAAGCATATACAAGAAGAGAGCAAGAATAACCTCTGGTTTGCTCACTTCTATTAATTGAGCTCTCTAAACAGTTTTCGTGTGTTAATTAATTAAGACTCATACATAGTCTATGACATTAAGCAGTGTTATTAGTTCTGCTTTATACCAAGGATCTGACACTCAAGGAAAAGGAAGGATAAGGAAAGTACAAGGAAAGTAACTTTTTTAGTGACTAATAGTACATCTAAACAAGGAATTACCTGAACGGACCACACAATTTCCTTTCTATTTTGACTTTATAATAAGGAACCAAACCATTCTACATCATTTGCTAAGTTCTGTGTTCATGTTTTGTTAAGAAAGAAAAGAAATACAATGGCCTGGGTTCCAGCCCTGACCAGTTGGAATCAGGGAAAGCAGAATAAGGGAATGGCTGAGAGCTGTGACTATGATCTGTGACCAAAAAAAGGGCCACATTTACTATTAGTGAAGTAGGGGAGGAAAAGAAGTCAGTCCACATCTTCCTCATACCTTGTAAATCCATTCTGGCTGGAGCATATTGTGAGACCAAAAGTCTGGAAGAGAGTTATTTGCAGGAATTCATTGCTATTCAATACCCTTCACTTTCCAAAGCAGGAAGAACCTGGAACACACAAAGAATTTGAAAAGCTCTTGAATTTTAGGAACTTAATAAGCTGTTTTGATATTTCTGGCTCAAGTTTGATGACAACTCCCATAATAATTTTTTTAAAATTTTTTATTTTTTTATTTCCACTTTTCTCAAAATTATTCATAGATTCAGGAAAGGCTGTGCCTCTATCTCAGAAACTTTTAATGTTTAATTAAACTTCTCAGAGAAGTAAGGAGGGGGCTTAGCAGAACTCCTACCTTGGACTTCTGGAGGGCAGACTTCGGCCTGTTTAGGGGCCTGGTTGACAGACTCCCTGGGGAAACAGTCCTGAAGGGCAAAGGAGTCCAGGAAGGCTGGACATTCTTCATGAAGGAAATCTTAAAGGCGCAGAAGCAGGCCATCCCAATGTGCCGAAAGACGAACTATGGGGAAGAAGACCAGCCTGGCTGAACAGAGGGCTTTGGCTGGAAGTCAGGAAAAAAAAAGAGTTTATGACCTTTGGAAGAAGAGGCAGGCAACTCAAGAGGACTGCAAGGATGTCGTGAGGTTATGCAGGGAGAAAATTAGAAGGGCCAAAGCCCAGCTAGAACTTAATCTTGCTACTGCAGTGAAAGACAATAAAAAATGTTTCTATAACTACACTAACAACAAAAGGAGAATCTCCATCCTTTATTGGATGCAGGGGGAAACATAATGACAAAGGATGAGGAAAAGGCTGAGGTACTTAATACCTTCTTTGCCTCAGTCTTTAAGACTAAGACCAATTGTTCTCCAGGTACCAGCCCCCTGAGCTGGAAGACAGGGAAAGGGAGCAGAATAAAGCCTCCATAATACAAGGGGAAATGGTTTGCTACCTGCTACACCACTTAGACACACATAAGTCTACGGGGCCAAATGGAATCCACCCAAGAGTACTGAGGGAGCTGGCAGAAGTGCTCACCAAGCCACTTTCAATCATTTATCAGCACTCCTGGCTAACCGAGGAGGTCCCAGTTGACTGGAGGTTAGCAAATGTGATGCCCATCTACAAGAAGACCCAGAAGGAGGATCTGGGGAACTACAGGCCTGTCAGCCTGACCTCGCTGCTGGGGAAGGTTATGGAGCAGATCACCTTGAGCACCATCATGCAGCACGTACAGGACAACCAGGTGATCAGGCCCAGTCAGCATAGGTTTATGAAAGGCAGGGCCTGCTTGACTAACCTGATCTCCTTCTATGACAAGGTGACCTGCTTAGTGGATGAGGAAAAGGCTGTGGATGTTGTCTACCTAGTCTTTAGCAAAACCTTTGACACCATTTCCCACAGCATTTTCCTGGACAAACTGGCTGCTCATGGCTTGGATGGGTGTACGTTTCGCTGGGTTAAAATCTGGCTGGGTTGCCGAGCCCAAATAGCGGTGGTGAATGGAGTCAAATCGAGTTGGTGGCCGGTCACAAGTGGTGTTCCCCAGGGCTTGGTATTGGGGCCAGTTCCATTTAATCTCTTTATCAGTGACCTGGATGAGGGGATCAAGTACTGCACCCTCAGTAAGTTTGTAGACAACAGCAACTTGGGTGGGAGTGTTGATCTTCATGAAGGTAGGAAGGCTTTTCAGAGGGATCTGCACAGGCTGGATCAATGGGCCGAGGCCAGTTGTATGAGGTTCAACAAAGCTAAGTGCTGGGTCCTGCAGTTGGGTCACAACAAGCCCATGCAATGCTACAGGCTTGGGGAAGAGTGGCTGGAAAGCTGCCTGGCAGAAAAGGACCCTGGGGGTGTTGGTCAACAGCCAGCTCGATATGAGCTGGCAGTGTGCCCAGGTGGCCAAGAAGGCCAATAGCACCCTGGCCTGTATCAGAAATAGTGTGGCCAGCAGGATTAGGGAAGTGATCGTCCCCCTGTACTTGGCACTGGTGAGGCCACACCTTGAGTACTGTGTTCAGTTTTGGGCTCCTCTCTCCAAGAAAGACATTGAGGTGCTGGAGTGTGTCCAGAGAAGGGCAACCAAGCTGGTGAAGGGACTAGAGCACAAGTCTTATGAGGAGCGGCTGAGGAAACTGGGGTTGTTTAGCCTGGAGAAAAGGAGGCTGAGGAGAGATCTTATTGCTCTCTACAACTACCTGAAAGGAGGGTGTAGTGAGGTGGGTGCTGGTCTCTTCTCCCAAGTAACAAGTGATAGGACAAGAGGAAATGGCCTTGAGTTGCACCAGGGGAGGTTTAGATTGGATATTAGGAAAAAATTCTTTACTGAAAGGGTTGTCGGGCATTGGAAGTGGTGGAGTCACCATCCCTGGAGGTATTTAAAGGACGTGTAGATGTGATGCTTAGGGACATGGTTTAGTGGTGGACTTGGCAGTGTTAGGTTAATGGTTGGACTCAATGATCTTAAAGGTCTTTTCCACCCAAAATGATTCCATGATTTATGATTTTATGATTATCAGTGCAAAGGGTTCAAGATTAAATTATCACCATAATGCAAAACAGAAGCTGGATTACTTTGTCCATCTTTGCCACTCTGCTGCTCACAAGGACTTTTCCAATGCACTGAAGAGGCTTAGTAACTGAAATTCTACCAAAGCATGCAGTGGTTTTTAAGCCATTTAAGTTTTTTTGAATAACTGTTCAGAACTGTTAAATATCCTTTGAACATTCTGATTGGAGAAATGAATCTAAAAATTTTCCACAGCTGTAGAATTTTAATAACATACTATTCTGGAAATTCCATCTAGTGCCTGAAAATATATGTACTTTTTTTTTTTTTTTTACTCATTGCTTTTCAGATGTAAGAGCAAGCAGCTTTTAAAACATATTTCTTTGTCCTGAGTCCCCTAGAACTTTTTTTTTAGAGTTCAGCAGTTTCAGTTCAGGAAATCTGGGATTAAGCCTTTCTGGGGTTCTCCTGTCCCCTAATTTCTGTGCTTCCTTCCCTCTCCAACCCTGTCTGCAGCTAATCTATAATAAAGGTTAATTTTGAAAAGCCAGCTCCATAATATTTACACAATGAAGTCAAACACTGAATGAAACACACTTGTAAAAACAACAGCAGCCTTTTCCTTGTGCAATATAGGATGTGGTCAATCATTTGGCAATTCAGTTTTGGCACATCATGAACTATTTATTCGTTAAGTCCAGTTCTTGAGACTGCAAAAACTCTGGGAGGATTTTTCCTTTCTTTTCTTTTTTTGTTCCTTTCTATTCCCTCCACTGGAAACTATTAAATTTGCAGAGCCTGATGTTTATTTCACACTGAAACGTGCACTATTGTATCGATTAATATTTAATGGTGTTGGAGTTCAGTGGATATAGCTTCATATGTTTCTTTTAAAAGGTGTTTTATTGCCTGGTGAGTGCACTGTGGTCAATTGAGCAAGGAAAAAAACCAACAACCCAAAACAAAAACTTTCCACTAAAAGATGACACAGTGTTCAGCTTCAGTTTGAAAAGGGTGTGGAGGAAACAAGTAACCATATATTTTTCTGTGTCTTTCAGTCTTGGCACCGCACAGACAATTCCATTTGGGATAAACATCAGGGGCATTACATAGATCATAAAAGCATTTGAACTGAGAAAGACAAGTACTAGAAAAGATAAAGTACTAAAAAGGAGCTTTCTTGAACACCCTCCCCCCCCCAAAAAAAGAACAAAATAAAGAAAAAAAAAGAAAGAAAGGTAAATTCACTTTTCCTTCACCTTCTGTGATAGATTTGCTGTGACACATGCATGTTCAGACTGTTAAGAGTGGTTTAAACACTCATGCAAAGTGATTTCAAGTCTTTCTGGACAAACATTTGTTGAAATGAAATTTTAAATATGATGTTAAATTATTTAAACAGATCTGCAAAACTGTTAGCATGCACTTTACTTAATGTTGCACTTGAAACTACCTGGCATAACTTTGGCAGGAGAGGACCAAACTATAGCAAAAAAAAAACCAAAACAATTGATAGGCAATAATAAAAATGACATTATTGATATTCTCTTCCTTACATTTGATTCATATTCTAAACATCTACAGATCCACTAACTGTCCAAACAGGCTTGGAAACTAACTTTTACTTAATCTAATTTTAAGTATTAACTTAAAATGTCCGAGTAAAGTATAATTTCTGGCAAGAACTTTAAAGATTTCTTAACTGGTTATCTATACTTAAATTCAGCTGCAATTTGTACTGAGGTGTAATTTGATAAATCTGAAAAGTTGTTCATGTTTTTTAAGAAATCTCATATGGGTTAGTAAGCAAACACCATCTTTACAGAGAATTAGGACAAAACTCACAAAAAACTTGTAATTCAGAAATGACATCAGAAATCTCTATCAAACATGATGAATAAGATCAGTGCATGATACCTTGCAGGCAATGTTGCTTTCTTATTTACGGTTAAGACTCAGCAGCTATTAAGCTTACTCAGTAACTTAGTTATAAACTAAACGTGTTTAAGACTAATTGAGGAATCTTCCAGGATATTACCTCAGCCTCAGTGGATTTGTTCAGCAAAATCATATACTGCTGTGCCTGAAAGGTGCTTGGTTCAACTTACATAGAAAGAATAAAAATAGCAAGAGGTCAAACAACCTGCTGCTCTGATGGGTAATGATACAGTTGAAAAATAAAGGCTAGATAAGAATAATAAAAAAGATGCTTAAAACCATGGTGCCAGAATGAAAGGAAAACCAGTCAGCTTATGATGAATCTTCTGAACTCTTGCCTCTTTTTCTTCATGGAGTTTTAACTGTAGGACAATGAAAATATCCTGCACTCAAGTTTCTACTACCCAATCAAAGACCACACTTGTGTATCAATAGTCAGGGATCACAAATATAAAAAAAAAAATGCACACATTCACAATTAGGACCAGTGTTCTCTCAGTAACAATATAGATTGAGCGTGTCTTTATAGATTGTAGTTAAACATTTTATATAATTTAGATGTTGAAAGCTGTAGATTACTTTGAAATGCATTGAGCTGAATACAGGCTGCAAATAGATCTTTGGTGCATTAAATTAAACTCCTGCTGGGCACTAGAAATATTGTCCAGAAAATGACCTCTAAATAAATGAAGCAGTTTCCCTATGTCTATGTTCATACTTTTCTCAAATCCTCAATTCACCATCACAGGCAAAGATCTGGCTTTTTGTCCCAGCATTAGTCAAGTGCAAACTTGAACTTGACAACCAAATGGAGTAATTTGCAGTGATGAATAGTGTCTTTTTATTTCTCTTTGGGAAAAAAGAAAAAGAAAAAAAAAAGAAAAAAGTTATGGATAACTGTACCTCTTATTTTACCTGTAATTTTAGGGGCTTCCCTGTCAAATTTTTAGAATAATTGTGTTATTTATTCAATTTTTATTGTAGAAATCTGCTTTATCTTGATATCACCAGCAAATAGTAACTGGTTCCCACAGCTTTAAGTCATAATACAGATGATCTTTCTAAACAGATATGTGAATATTGCTTTGTCTCCCTTTTATTTTGATTCCAGTACCAGAATCAGGATCCCTTGTGGTTGTGCAAAACTATATTGAAGAAGCCCAAACATGGTTGTTAAATGTCAGTCAACAGCTAGTGTGCAGTACAGGAATTAAGCTGAAGAAAAAAGTTCCCATTAGTATTTGCAGACTGAAATTACTGACTTAAACATCCACAAGTCAAAGGGTGGTTTAGAAATCGTGCTGTACATTCTACTGCTGTGAAAAGTACTTATATGCAATTTTCATATATGAAAAGTGCTGCTTTCGTGAAAGCTGAAAACTGGGGCTCACATGAGAAAAGACCATTTTGTACCCAGAATGTATTAGTTTATCACAGAAATTATACCATTTCAGTTTCCATTCAAAACTATAGCTTTCAGTAGCTTGACCCAAAGACTTTTCCTGGATGTAATCAACTTTTACTTTCCTTAATTTGCAATGGTTGCAATTCAAAATCAGATGAACTGACTTCAAGTTCTTTGGTTCCCGCTGACTACACTGAGGGAATGCTATATCTCACAGGAAGCCATGAGAGCCAGTACCTCACATGACTGAACTCTATGACTTTTATGGTTTTCACAGAGAGATTTATCCAGTTTTTCTGGCTTTAGTTTTAGCTGAAAGTAAATGCTGCTATCTTCAGTGTATGTCTGAACAGAATGAAAATGTGAAATACCGTAAATCGTTCAAGGCAACTTTTACCCACAGGATTGCTAGAAACTTTAAACCAGAAGCTTGGGTTTGTTTTGGTAAGCATCTGCACTGAACCTCTGAACCTTCAAAGATTAACCTGTTGCAATGAAGGATGCGTGCGTTTACATGATAACAAGAGAGAGAAAAAGAGATTCTCTTATATGTCTGCCTTACCAAGCAGATAAAGTACCTATTAATTTTTTTTGAGAAGGATATTCCATAGACCAAAGGTTTAAAGAGTAAAACTTTGAAGCTCAGTGAGCAGATTAGTTTCAGTTCTGTGTGCATGTAATTTTTAAGTTATTTCTGATGTAGACATTAATTCTTTCTTTTGACTCTACCACAATACTTTGTTATTGACATTAATTTTAGCCCTGACTGTAATTACACATTTTTTATTGGTAGGTGCTTTAGAATGTAACTGTTAAGCAAAGAGGTAGGAAGACCATCTATGGTGGTGGTGGCAGGAAATCTCTTCATGGACTGGTGGCATTGAAAACATCTAAATTCTTTATTTCAAGTGAAGACTAAGTTGCATAGACTTTTTGCAATGCAATAGAAGCATGAAGTGAGAAAAAAATATATGTAGTTGTGAATAGAAAGGATATCTGGAAATGATATGAAGGAAACGACAGTGCTGAGACCTCAACGGATTGTGTTTGCAGCATATATTGATACAGAGAGGAGAACTCAGCAAAACATGCTTGAGCATTGTATTTCACTCCTATCTGACCTAACAATGTGGGATACAGCAATCCCAGATTGGCAAGCGATCTGTTTTTTTCTTCTGATGAGCAGGCCACATCAGTGTCTTTCTTTACTCTCTAAGTACATAGAAACTTTGGTTTGCAAATTTGTATTTTTACTCTAGATAACATTTCTACGATCCCTTTTCTCAAGCTAGCTTTCTCCTCCAGCTCTCTCACAATCACTGAAAGTACAGCATACAGCTGGCTACATTTTTCTGTCTCCCTCTTGGCCTGGTGAATAAATCATCTTTACTTCTTGACATTGAATTCATCTCTCCAATGTCATATTTGTTTTGGAAAACTTTAGTTTGAACTTGAAGTCTTTTCCACAGATTTTGCCCTTGGATGCAGCTTGATCTAATTACTATTTTTTGTTCCTATTTGTTTAGATGTCATTTCCATAAACTGAAATGTTTAGATTAAGTGATACATAAATGTCATAGAAAATGACAGAGAATAATACAAATTACCAGATCATACTATTACCAGAACTGTCCCTGAAATTTCCAAACTTTTAGTGGATAAGGTAAGGTTCTGCCAAACAATCTTGTCTTTTCCCAAAATTGATTTGAAATCAAATGAGACACAGGGAGCTAAGAAGACCTCATTTAAAGTCATGTCATGATACAACAAGAGCAGGATTTCTTCAGTGCTTGCAGTTCAACTCAAACCAGATACTGTGCATGAACAAGGAAAACAACATATCAGAAGGATGAGGAGAAAGAAGCAACTAGAGGGAATAATCATTTCCAAAGCCATATAAGCAATTCGGGCTAGGTCATGTTTTAGTTACAATTAGAAGAAATCTCTCACTCTCACCTTTAATAGACAACACCAGCCAGTTCTGGACTTTAGCAATGGAGGAGATTTCTTCTTTAGTTTATGGAACACAATTTTTCAAGGGAGAGAAAACTTTGAAAAAGACCAGACATAAAGAAAAAGTGAGTTTGCAAACTGGCACCCAGAAACGCATATTAATTTAGAAAGTTTCAGGTCTCAGTTTTAAACTGTTCTCAATATTTTGTTTTCCATTAAAATTAGGAGGAGGCCTATTTTGGGTTTTTTTAATAATGCTCTGAGAAATTTGGCTTAGGTCAGTTGTACCTGTATGCACTCAGACTCTGATTCACCAACTGATAGCATGCTAATTAGCAGTCATATCTGCTGGCAATCAATACAGTGGTGAATAATTTCAAGTCAAATGAAGCTTTTGAAAATATTTTGTGTCAAAGAAGCTTGGTAACATACCTTGCAGAAAATGATTGCACTTCACAGAAATGAACCACCTTGGATAGCCTGATTATTCCCAAAGATTTTGTCTTTAATATTACCAAGTTTTATTGATTCTTGTATACAAGATTCTAAACATCTGTGAAAAAGTAACTTAGAGGTGAACAGCAGCTTGGCTCTTTTCAGTGTTAGATACAGCTGATCCCTGCATGTCTGTGAAGTTCTCTAGGATTTGGAGCATATGGTAGATCTTACATTACTTTGATGACAATAATGATGATGATCCCCAGCATCTGGAATCCCAGAACTCTCCCTGTGCTCCAGAGCTATGCACCTGGAAAGCAAACATCTTCAGATCTCGTGCTGCATCACTGCATGACAGATGCTGCCATCACTATATTGTTTGGGGATTTTTTGGGAGGTGGGGGGAGGGCAGGAGAAGGGTTGAAACAAGTGAAAAATGTGCCCGTTCCTTAGGGTAGCTGAATAAATCTCAAATGGGCCATGGAGCTGCCTGTGTCTTCTTGATCTTATTAGAAAGAATGTGTGTGGGCAGGAAGAGATGAGACTGGGATTTCTTGCAATAGTGCTCTCTGGAGGATCACAAATCTGGTCATTTAAAACTGATTTATTTGGTTTTATTGCTTTTGTATTCTACAATTCCAATTTGTCTTTGCTCCTTTCATATTATTCTTGACCCCTTGGTGAAACACCCACATAAGTCCAGATAGTTCTTTTTAACAATTCAAGCCTTCTTTATTCATTTAAAAATTCTGTTGTTCTTTTTTTCTTTTTTTTATGTTTATTTTCCTAGAACTTTTTCTCATACCCTTTCCCTTTCAGCTATTGATTTATAATTTCTCCAGAGACATCAGTAATGATGGAAGAAATTACAGTGTCACTTTGAAGAAGAATATTTTACAATTTGTTGAGGATCTCAAAGCACTTTCCTAACAAATGGTCTAGGCATTATAGTTCCCCTGTGCATCCAGGCAAAATTATTATCTCCATCGTACAGATAAAGCAGAGGCAGAAAGTGACCTAGTCAGGGTAGCACTACAAGCCAGAGAAAACATTTTGAATATTAGCAAAGAATGCAGACAGTCAGTCTCAGAAGCTAGCCAGGATATCGTACTCTTTTTATTTAAACTGCCACATCACTGTGGAAAAACATTTCAGCAGAAACCAGTCATTTATTGTTTTCCATCTGAAAAAGAAAAGAAAAGAAAAGAAAAGAAAAGAAAAAGATAGACAGAAACAGAACAAAGCAGTAGAAAAATCTCACCATTTCATTCACAGACAAAAGAGGGATTGGAGGCAAACGCTCAGGTTATTTTATGCTTACTGTGGTTTCTTTGATTTATGTTTTCTCAGTGTTGGTAAGGAAGGTGGTGCTTTATCATTGTCCAAAGCAGGCATGTAAGTTACACCTATGAATTGTTCATACATGTAGAAATGCCATCTTTGCGGATGTGGGTTTACTATGGTAATGATAGGGTTTAGCCCTTGCCGCCCATTAGCATCAGCAGGTGCAGCATTGTTGTCATGTACTGTCACAGATGCTGGCAGCTCAGCTGCTGCCTTTCTTTCCTCTCTTCAATCCCCATTTGTATGAATGGTGAATCAGCGAGCTACCTCAAGCATAAGGGACATAGATAAAACAAATTGACTGAAAATTTTGCAATAGTTATGATTTTTCCTTTGTGTTAAGTACATTCCTTAAAACTTATGGTCCCTGTTAGATTCCCAAATCTTCCTGTGGAGATCCTTCAGCAGGCACTCCATTGCTCTGCATGACCCCAACTCTGCTAAAAATACAAAGGTGTCAAGGAGGAATGGAAAAAAATGTGCTGTTGAGGAACAAGCCTAAAAGCTAGAAAGAAAAATGACAAAAATATGTGAAGGAAGAGGCCAATCCAGCAAGAAGACAGATATGAAGAATTATAAATATGTTTAGCCACCACTTTCCTGGCCAGAAGAAGACATTGTCTTGTCCTTTGATGCTAAAAGTTAATGTTTGTATTTGATTTAGGGCCAGAACTCTCTATTCATTTTAGGTAGGCACCACTTGCCAAAGGACTCCCACTCTGTATATTTTACTTCTGGCTCAGAAATGCATTTTATTAGTCCATAAATTAAGCTTATGGAAGATCTTCACATTCAGTGGGGGGAAGGGTAGAAATTTTGATCTGGATCACAGAGCTTTTTTCTACTATGATTCAGAATGCTGCTGCCACTTGTAGGGGTAAAGAATGGAACTCATGCAATTTTAGTAGCACAGCTGTATTTTGTAAAGAAAGCAGCATTCATTAGAAATATAAACCTAAACAGTTTGAAGGATTACCACATTCTGAATTTGGGAGCTTGTGAGTCCTGCTATATTTTCTACTCTTTTCCTAAGACCACAAAGTTATTAGTTAAGCCCTCAAAATCTGATCTAACAACAACAACAAAAAATAATCAGAATGTTGTCTTGCTTTTCTTTTTCTCTTTCTTTTTAATTTTTTTGTTTGTTTTTTTATTATTAATATATTCATTTATTTTTATTGATCAGCTTTTTAATTTTGTTACTTCTAGAATACCTGATTGCAAGCTTTTCTTCACAACAGTTGGGGCTCGGAAACAGACTACTTTCTAAATAAGGGGTTGACTACTATGAAAGAAAGCTGGGAATTTTACAGAAAAGCACCTGACCACAGCTAAATAATGTGACAAAGATCACACAGGAAACCTGAGATAGTGCGGGTATAAGCCCTCAGCCAGTTACCTAAGAAAAAATCATTGATGCAACTCTCGGGTGTGTTTTAGTTGCACAAGCTTTGTGCATGTGTAGGCTACACATATCAAATAAATAATTATTTTAGATTGACATAATACATCGTGCTGCAGTTTCACATGCTTTGATTACAAACTTTTGTGAATCATTTTGCATTTGGACAGCTAGCACCACAGGATCCCACTGTGGTTTAGGCATAGGGCCATTTGTGCTACTGCAGTATGACAATTAACTACAGCTGCAGTTGGGCTGTTGAACCAGACCCACTGAAACAGGTAGCATTTAATTGCATTGCCATCTAGTGGGAACCACTGTGAATTCTTTGACTCCAGCCTCCAAGGTCTATTTTTGCACTGTTTCCATCTGACTTCTGTGAAACCTATCATTGCTCTTTGCTAACAGAGGAAAACAACCCAGGTAATTAAGTTGAGTTAGAACTGTGGTCTGACTCATTCCAGCTGACTTCCTTTACTAAATTACATTTTGACTACATTTCTGTTGCATGTGTAATGTTGATTTCAGTGGTTCCTCAAACCATTTCCAATATAGTTTATGAAATAGATAACAAATAATAGAGGAAGCAGGCACCAGCGGTAAAAGCAAAGCTTTGGGATTCAGTGACTTTTGTTCTCTTCCTGCTTTGATAAATGATATGACCTTGGGTAAATCACGTAAATGTTTTGATCCTAGTTATCCCTTTCTAAAATTGGGCTCAGTTTACTTATTAGTTTAGGAGGGTTTTCTGAGGTTTATTTTAATAATGTCATGCTAAGCACTTTTAAAAACTGAAAATTAAAGAGGCTAGAGAAATATGGAGTATTGCTATCCTTAGCATTATTTGTTTGCTGGTGTGATGCATTTCCCATCTTATTGACGGACTGTAATTGCACACCTCCCTCAGATCCTACCCAGAATAAATCCTTGCAACATAGCAGGGACAACACAGAGTGTTTCTGTTTTCCAGTCATGAAACTTCTCCCATTGCAGTGTCAGGACTTTCATTTCTTAGCGCTCTCAGTTCCTGAGGGCAGTTTATGCTGCTAGTTCATTTTGCTTCTCTGTCAGGGACCTGTCTTCCCATGGTTGTAAAACATTTGCAGCAGTCTTTTTTTGCATTTTTCTCAGGCCAAAAAACTTCAAAACTATATAGATCTATCCATTCTTATGAACAACTCTTTATTTGCTTTTAAAGTAGTAAGATCAGCCTCAGCAGTGCCAGTACTAGGTATCATCAGGCTAAACCTCACGTTTGTGACAAGATGTCTGGTTTGATCATGCCATCAGAAGTTGAGCAGTTTTGTTGACTTGTGGATTCATCCTGGAAGATGTGCCAGCTCATGACTCAAATCAATGGCACAGAGAGGAGACTGTCTCACAAACACTGAAAAAGTAAGAGAGTAACATCTCTGAGAGGTAGGAATATAATTGTCACAGCGTTGTTATGCACAAGAATGACTTAGGAAAGACACTCATGTCCTAAATAAATTACATGAAATTGCAGAGGTTTTGGCATTTTATTGCGCCTGGGGAATAAGTAGTATGAGAGGACCACCCTCATCATAAGTCTGAGTATACTTGCATTAACTATACTCCTGTAATGCAGCTCCTGAAGTTGAAAGAAACTAGTAGGGAAAGTTTAAGGGGTAAAGCTGGCTCAGGAGAAAGCTTATATGCAAGGCTTATGTCAACCATAAAGAAAAGCCCAGAGAAGCAATTCTCAGTTCTGACAGTTTGTGAATATTCTCACACTACTTCATCACATTTAACCATCTGTTTAAGTATTTAAGAGACATTAATTCTGAAAACATGGTGGGAACCATTCTTCTAACCTGTCACCCTGTATATTGTGAAGTGAAATAGATGGATTTTTCAAAGCTAGATACTGATTGACTCAGTGATGATGACAGTGTAACTCTATGTCATGCCAAGGTTTTCTAAAGCTATGACCATTTTCTATTTACTACATATATTAACTTAGATCCAGAGAAGAATAAGAATCCCTAAAATATAAATAGATGCCACTTGGATTTCACATTACAATGTAGAATCCAAACATCCAAATTAGATATCTATAATTCCCATTTGGTGTCTCAGTGGGTAGGATTTAAATGCCTCAAAATGGCAGTGCAGAAAGCCTACAAAGGTCATACAATCTAATAAAAAGCAGAAAGAAGAAAGGTGTTGGTACCAGACTTTGCCAGAGCCTGGGTAGAGTTTCTGGATGAAAGAGCCCTAGAAAGGCCTGAGATCCAGAAGAACCTACAAGCATTTTCTGGAGAACAGATATTTGCACACATACAATTCCAAGTGACAAAATCAGGTTGCTGCTTTTCCTTCATATCATTCCACATTTCTAAAGTAACAATGTTTTAAAGAAGAAGAGGATTGCAGAGAAGCAAGATTTCCTACAAGCTAACATTAACTGTATTTTCCTGAAAAATAAGTCTCATTTCCTCAAACTAACAAGAACAATGGATCTTCCATCCAAAAGCAATGCAAGACAGTGGCTTGAGAACCACCACCACTTTTAAGTAGAAATATCCATATCCATGTATAACATGTGACTCTTCTCAATCAACAGTTTAGAAGAATCTCCTAAACTATGTTTCAAAGAACTTGGTAGAAGTTTCTAGAGCTTAGCTGTAGTCATCTAGACAACAGTAAGCTCTAAAGGGAAAGCATTTCCTTAACACAGGCTTTTTCAATCCTTGAAAGATACGAAAAATTACTCAGGTCTATGTTTCAGTAAGCTATTACATTATTTGGGGTTTTTTTCCATTCTCTGAGGTGTCCCCCTAAACCACCCCCCCCAAGGCTTTGTGATTGCAAAGTACAAATGAGCTGCAGGTTCTCAGATTTTGTGATTACTCTAACCTCTTCAGGATCAACAAGGAACCTGAAAATTTAGACCCAGCTACTGTCTTCTTTTCCTGAGCTTATGATTGATTTTTTAAAGTTGACTATGTTCACATACCCACACACACGCAAAAAATTAATAATTCTGATTTTTCTCATGCTCTAAATCAGAGTAGTAGTGTTAAAAGAGGGCAAATAAGATTCAAATCAACATTTCTTATGAGTAGGAAATTTAGAAGTAGTTCAGAATTAATCATAGAAAATGGCTAAATGCTTAGGTCTTTGGGCTATATAAAGTAGAACAGCTTAGGACTCTCTTGGTTTTGGTAGAAAGGCATTTGTGTAAAAAATATACATAATCTTCCCAAGGTAAAAGGATTCATTCAATCCTTAGGGGCAAGATTTAAAGCCAGCATTTGTCTCTCTGATTCTCCGCTGGCTCTGTTCCTTACTAGCAGCATAGCTTCTCTTGAGCATAGATGCCAGTGTGACTATTCAGTATTGTCTGATTTGAGCCGCATTAATTTCTGGCTGGAGTTTTTGGGTGGAAATCCAGAATTCCTGGAAGGCTTGGAGGCCAGCAGCAATAGCAAGCATCACCTGATGTGTTATGATGCCAGCTCCAAATTCCCACCACAAGCAGTTAGTTTCTAAGAATGCTAATGAGTGTAATGAGCAATTGGTGGAAATGACCTCTTTTTCAGCTAGAACAGCAAAATCCATTTTTTTTTAAATGAACTGACATTATCTCAAAACATAATCAGAAATTAGACATTTTAAATGCCTAGAGATCTGCCTAGCCTGTTCTGTTTTGTTTACACTTTTTGTGGGCTGGTTGAGAGTAAAAAATCCTCCTGAGCATGCCATTGCATTGTAAATTCTATTACTTAGATTTTCTGATCACAGCTTTCCATCCCTCTCAGACATGTCACAACCTTGAGGAATTATGGTCATTTAATCAGCATTGAGCATTTCCATGTTCAGCCTTCAAGCAGTGATATCAAAACTGTTCACAAGTGACAGCTGAATTCACTTACTCTATTGCATGTAGTGTAGTGGTACTTTACAAATCAGCTGAAGTTCACCCTTCTCAATGAAGCAGAGTTTATCGGCCCAATGACCATGTAGAGGCCTTTTTTTCTTTCTTTTTTTTCTTTTTTTGTGTGTGTGTCAGTTTATAACAAATGATTCAATATCAGTACAAACCTGAAGATTCTGAGAGAATAACAAAGGATTAAACTTGGAGCTCAGATATAGTTTGCAGAAAACATTTGCCTCTAGAATGTTTAAAGTAGACAATCTGTGATCAGCCTACAGATAATGCTACACAACTTCAGAAGCTATTCAGCTATCTGGCCAGTAGCAGAATAAGACATTTCCAAGGAAAGCTTCTGTCACATAATGACCTTAACTGTGCTGGGAACTAGTGAGAAACGAGTTACAATGCAAGTTTCAATTCCTTTATACTATGTCCCCCAGTGACATTTTTCTTCTCCAGACTTCTTCATGGCTTAGTTTAATTCATTTCCAAAATAGACTAGGAAAGTGCTCCTATTACGGAATAAATGGACGCATCTACACTGCCATGCAAAACCAGTCTTTCAGACAGGGCTGGAGGTCTATCTGCATTACACACGTAATGAAGCATGACTCTGGTCACTGCAGAAAGATCTACGTGGTAGATCTACAGGAAGGTTTTTTTCAGGTGCTTTTGTGCTTAGAGAATACTCCAGGCCTTCCTTCACACCAGGACCTTTTTATATAACTTGATCATCTTCACCTACTTCTTCTCCCCTTTGGAAATATCATATGATCAACAGAGGCTCTGGCATTATCAGACCCAGAGACAAATGAGGTTAACTGGAACTTAAATTCTGACTGGGTTTGGACTACCTACATGGCAGTGGATATTTATAAATCTGAATCTCAGGAGTATCCTTTGTTTTATAGGCATTGCACTATTGCAAATCTCTCATAAAGATATATATAGGCAATGTTCAACTGTGTGAGGCAAGAGGAAAGGAGGGTATCCATTTCCAGTACCTATGCTGCAAAATCCATCCTCTGCTGTTGTCTCATATAGAAAAATCATAAAATCAGTTGTTTAACTAAGGTCCACAACTGGCTGAAATGTTCCTTGAGAAGTTAAAGGTGGTGGTGACTGAGCTTGCAGAGCATAGGATTTTAATCAATGAGTTTTAGGACAAATGCCATATTTAACAAATGGAAGTTAAAAAGAAATTTAGTGGAGCATAGCATGAACTTCAGCTTGAATGGTTCAGAGAAAACAGTTTGTGCAAGGAAATGTTTCATTCTAAACTCTACAAATATCAAAGAATTGTAAAGCCATGCTTCAAGTGGGATTTTTGGGTGGGGTAAGAAATATCTTATTTTTTGTTTTATGCTTTCTACCACTCTGAGGAAAACAAAAAAGTTTTTGTGAACACAGAAAAAAGTCAGACAGACCAGTCATTAGTTGGAAAGGGAAGATTTTTCATTTTCTTTTGACTTCTTCCAGTCCCAGAGATTTGTTTTATGTTACATCTGAAAAAGATCAGTGATAAAAAAAACAGAAAGCACTTTCGCATTGGTTCTACCATCAATACTTGGGGAAGGGGAGGGGATTTACATGTATAACTCCTTACGACATTAATGGGAGCTATGTGTGTAAATCCTTTCATCAAAAGGGAAGAATAGACCTCTGCGTGTCATAAATTTTCAGTGGAAATTATATAGGGAGTATGCACACATGAAGTGACAATAATTTCAGTTTAATAGGTTGTATTTACCAATGCAGAGGTAGTTTGTTTTATACAGGCATAGGTAACACTACAAAAAAAACATGAGTGTGATTATAATTAAGATACTTGTCTGGGCTTTAGGCAAGTTAAGATCAGTCCCCACTGTCATAAAAAGGGGCCAATCTCATTTCAGGTAATCTTTCAGTGCCTCAGTCACGTACCAATAGATATAATAACCTTTCCTTTCACTCACACGTCATCCTTCTTGACATTTAAGATTGTCAGCTCTTTGGGATTGGGATATGTTTTAACACATGCAAAAGCCAATACATTTGCAGTCAAATGTAAAGTAATCTAAATTAGGTATAATGCATCTGTGCCATTTAGGAATTTCAAGTTGTCGAATCAACCTTGAGACTATGCTTATTGCTGTGTACCAAGACTTTTTTTTTTAATATATCTGTATTTTGGAATTTAGTTTTCCTGGAGTTTCTTCCAGAATTGCTAATTTACATATGCAGCATTTGTCTCACCAAACTGAAACAGTGGCTCATCCTGTCTCTCATATGGTCTTCAGAAATGGATTTCCTAAAAGAGTTGTCCTGTTTCACAGGAAAGGAATATGACAGGTTCATAGGGTAATTCAGGCTGGAAAAGATCTCACGAGGTCCCTAGTCCAATCCCTTGCTCAAAGCAAATTCAGCTATGAGGCCAGACCAAGGCTCAGGGCTTTATCCAGCTGGGTCTTGAAAACCACCAAGGCTGGAGACCGCCCAGACCACTGGGCAGGCTGTCCCACTGTCTGACTGCCTGACTGTCCTCATGGTGGCATAGGTTCTTCTTACATCTAGTCTGAACCTCTGTTGTCTCAGCTTATGTTTTCTCTTATCCTCCAACCCTGCACTGCTGTGAAAATTAACTGTCGTCTTTATAGTCCTGTCAGTCCTTGTCAATCCTTGTCAGTACTGGGGGGCTCCTAGGTTGCCCCACCACAGCTGTCTCTCCTCCTGGCTGAACAAACCCTGGTTGCTCAGCCGATCCTCACAGGTTAAGTGCTCCAGCTCCTGACCATCTCATTGTCTCCACTGAGGTGCTCTGGTTCACCAAGGTCAATCTTTCTTCTTTCTCTTTGTTACTGCACTGTGAAAACTACTCAAAAAATGAGTACTGAAAGGCTTGATTTTTACTCACAGATTTTACAGGCATTCTAGCTAGAGATCTGGGGACCAATTCTTGGTCTCACTTTAATGAACTCTTGGTAAACTGAGGTCTCCTGAGGCACCTGACATTATGTGAATTGAAGCAGCGTATCTGCGGTTAGATGCGTTGTACCCTGTCATGGAGATATTGTCTCAGTATTTTCTTGCATTGCTTTCTTCAAGGTAAATCAAGAGTAAGTCAAAACGAAAGGTGAGATGTGCTTTTTGTGCATAACAGTAGTAACTTCTAAGTAGCTTGTGTGACAGAGACTTTCACATACTCCTGAACATAACTTACTACAAATATATCATCAGCAAATATTCTCAAAATATTATATTGGGCAAAATATTTCAACAGTTTTTACCAGCTGACCCACTTATCTCAAACACAAGACCTTGTGTTTATGTCTTATCTCTGATCCAGCAAAAAAGTGTATGCACAGATCAAACCTGAGCTGTATATTCTGCACATCGGTGAGAGTTCTTGTCCAATGGAAGTTCTGTACAACAAAGACTGACAGTAAGAACTAGAAAAAAGAATGTTGCTATACCCAAGGTTTGTTTCATGTTACTCAATTCAACAGGAAACAAGCAAACAGTACATGTATAAAATTATGCACAGAAACATTGACACAGCATATGGAAAAACAATAAGGAAACCTGAGTGCTTGTCACAACTGCTCTCTAGCTTTCTCCAAGCCACTGCTGGAAACTTTCAAAACATCTGTACTTTTGTTTTGTAGGAGAGGTGATAATTTTAAAACCCTTTGACAGAGCTTGGACCTTTTAAAAATTTTTTTTTTTTTTTTTTTTTTTTGAGAACTGTAACAGAAAAGAAAAGAAAGTGAGATTCTACCACATTCTCAGTTTACAGAAAAAGGTGCCAGACTGATGGAACTCAGCAGAGAATGGCGGCCAGCAGAAAATTTGTCTTAGTGATTCAAAGGCACCTACATCATTTAATGAGAGAAAAGGTAACGGGCAAATGATAAGGCTACAGAAGCTTTTTTGTGGAAAAAAATACTGTCTCTTATTTAAAGCTTTATAGTTATGACTTAATTTACATTATGGTCTGACTTATAAAGACTAGGTGAAATCCACAGCCATGTTATAATGGGATTATATTGACTTTACTTCTTAAAACCAAGTTACATGGTTAACCGCACATAACATACCTTGAAATATGTTAAATCCATGTGAAACAGATGGATACCAACAATGCTAGTAACAAAACCCTGAAGTGTTAAGGATTTTACTGAAATCCTGAATTCCAAGAGACTTCATGAGTATTTGATCAGGGAAAGTATCTGCCAAGCTAGAATTTACTTTAGCTAAAAGTGACCCTAAGGTGACCACTATAGCAATTATATAACTATAGCTATGCTTCTATATTGCTGTCAGACAGAGAATGACATGAAAACTTACGCATTCACAAGGTCACCAGAGTATTTGCCCAGATTGCCACTTCTATGTCTGTTTTAGTACTAAATCTGCCTATCTGAGGGTTAGGAGCAATTGTGCTAGTTTGAAGTAATATAAATTTAGCATAAGCTATCACTTGCACCAGAGCTTGTGAACAAGCTCAACATTCAGTGGCACAGAGGAGTCTGAGAGCTTCTGTAAATAGCTGTTGTTACAAAAGTAACAACATAAAATTCCTGAATCCAAAAGACTGTAATAAAAATCATGCTTTTGTTCCAATTCTTTTTAGATTCTCCTTAATCAGTACAATAGACAGAGAGAAATCAAATTGCTTTAAGCTTTTCTCCACATTTGGATATGTTAGTTTATATACAGAAACATTTTTTATATATTTGTGTAACTGTAGAACATAGTTAAAACCCCCACATGACTCTCAAAATGAAACCATGAGTTACTCCACCAAACATTATCTGCCTTGATAGCATTCTCAGACACCAGTGCTTGCTCCAAATGAATTGCTTCTTTCTGGGAAAGACAAGGTCATAACAGGGAAAAAAAAAGGGGGGGGGGGGGTGCAAGATAAAGTGACATGTGTGACAAAAGAAATACCCCTAATGGACTATTGAACTGGAACTTAGACCTGATCTAGTTTGCCTTATTTTTCATTCAATGAGTGTCAGACAGTTGAAAAATCATAGAGAAGAAAAGAAGCATAAAGATCAGGATTTATGTAGATTTTTATTTATTCCAGTAAACACCTCCTTGACAAGAAGGTCAAATAAAATGTTTTCATGCTCTTTACATCTGCCTGCAAATCTTACCTATCCTATGTCTTCTTATCACTTTCTTCTTTCTCTGTGTCAAATTAATTTGAGAGTCTGAATTCCTAAAGTAACACATAAACACAGATCACATTAGTTATTAGGTTATATAGGGTTTTTTCTTCCTTTGTAAGGTTATATCAGCATTTGTGGGGCAAACACAACACATTTTTCTTCAGCAATGGATTGTATTTCCTTTCTTTCCTCTCCTTTTCCTCATCCATATATTTCTTTCTAACCTTTCCCACTATCTCAAACACTCACTTCCACTATTATTTGTAATCTCCTCAGGCCTTAATTAACTTTCTCTGGCCTTGAAACCATTGGTTTGTTGATTTCAGTATTATTTTTCCAAGAAACTTTTGCCTAAGTGCTAACTATTCTCTTGAAAATAAATACCTCACAAGGCAGTTCCCTGAGGGAACATAATGCCACCGGCCGAATGAATTGCTTGGTGAAATTATATTGTTTCTATTGAAAGTCTAATATATTAACCTCTCACCTTTCCAATATTTAGAAGTTAAAGGTGTTGGGATATGCAGTGCCTTTTTGGTTCTTTTAACAGTTGTTTCATGCAAGCGCTTTTCCTTAGTGATTTTAGTTTCAATTACAAGATTCTGGAATTTGATCCTCTTATTTCATCTAGTAACTATCACTTTGTGGAAGCAGCTAGGATTGTCATTAGACAAGCCTTAAGCTAACCTTCTTTGACAGTATTTTATATGCATATTTCAATTTTAACAGATTAATCTTGTGCCTGCCTTTCAAGAAAGTTAGATACACCTAATGATTTAGTCCATATTGATTGATCATTTGCATTAATCCTGTTTTTAATCCACATAGTACTGCAAAATGTCAGGCTGTTCAAGGCATCTCTTCAAATACTTTTGTCATGCTGAGAACTTTACTACAAAATTCTGGAGCTTCAGATCTACATGAACCTGATAATCGGTTTCAAAAATAGTAAAAAAATATTACTGTAGATCTGAAGGGGTGAAATTCTAGTATCCTTCAGTAACAATATAACCTTAACTATCTTTCTAGTATTTTGCAAAATAAATTTTGATACCAGTAAATACTGGTAGTCAGCTGATGAATGGAAACATCTCAGCTGACTCTGTGTCCAAACACAACATGAATGCCTTTTGAATAACAGATATGTTTCGAACGTTTCGTTGATATGTTCTGAATCTTTCATTCATGCATGCTCAGGAAACAAAACCAAGATAGTTTATTCTTTCAGCCTGTGAAAGTGTTAATCCACCACAGTATTTCTCCAGGCACAAGGCTGCAGACAAATAACATGCTGTCCACTAGTGGAAGGATTGATAAGAGTGACTAGAATGATGGCTTGATAAGATTGCCAGTAATTTATTAATTACAACATTTCTACCTAAAGCTAGAGGATCAAGGAACTTCTCATGGAAGCTAATCTTGTGATTGCTCAAATGAACTCTACAGAAGGGTAACCACAGACATTTTTTGCATTCCACAGGTATAAGACATAAAAGGTGTAGCCTCCAACAGATATACAGCAGTGAAGAGCTTTTGACGTGCATTTAGGTGTTGGAAACCTATTCAGGATTTGGTATCATTATTTTCTAATATCACGCATGTTATTTTAACACAGAACGTAAAGGTTGAGGTGATGAAAAGCTGTGCCCTCAGTGGACTGTTGCATATTTGGTGAGGAATTTCTGTTGAAACATCAAACACATTAAAAAGAAAAAATATAATTGTTTTGACTCCACTAGAATACCATGCATGCTTCCTAAAAGCTAAGGTTGTAAATGATTTACAATAAATAAAGCAATTATGTGAAGTTACATTACTGTAAAATAACATTAAGGAGCATAGATGAGACAATCTTCTTAATATATTACAGTTTATCCTCAGTCTGCTCACAATTTTTTCTTTCAGTCCTTCAAATATGTTAATTTTAAATATTGTAAACATTTGTTGAGGTTATAAGACAGTCAAAACAATTTCACTGCTCCATCACAAGACTATTGTCACAGTTGATCCCTAATGTATGCCCCCTTTAATCAACAATGTTACACAAGCAATAGTTAGCTACAAGACACTCAGAGTTATTTCTTGAGATCATTTGACTAAAAGTGAAATGCTTTCAAATGACAACACAATTAATTCTTTCTATAGCAGTAAGTTCATTATTTTTAGATAAAACTTTTGGAAGCTCAAGGAAATAAGACTGACCAAAATGGCTGATATATGTGAACTTTCTTATTTCATACTTAACTGGTTTTCAAAAGAACAATTCCATATTAACATCTAATATACAATACACAATATAACACAACCTTTCAGGATTCTTTACAAAAAGGTTAGCTCACTTAGATAAAATGAAAAATGGGGGGTGGGGGAAGAAAACTTTCAAAGCCTCAGATTGGGACACTTGGACTATGGACTAAAGTCTGAAATAAATTAATATTTAATTCAGCCCTTCTTCCTTCTAATGTAGACACATTCGTTAACAAACTTCTGATTGATAGGAAAATTTTTATGTCCAGTCACTAATAGAATTACAGATGTTCTACATAAATACTGAAAATCTCATGGCACTTTGCGTTGGACATGCACCATTTCCCCTGTCCTGTACTCCAGTTGAACATATCAGATGTCTGCTGCCCCTTCATCTTAAAGATGGATGCCTTCCATCATGTTCCTTTTATTTTATTTATGATTTACCCTTGTTGATGTAGCACAAGCTAACCTTTCACATCGTTTTGGCATGCCTGATGCTTTCTGTTTATCACTGGGGCATAAGACATATAGCATAGAAGCTACTATATAGGTTGAACAGTTGTAAAAGGACCTGGCTGAGGGCCACTGTAATACCAACTAGCTATTTAGGTTAAGACTGCACAGGAGTCCATAATCTTAATCTTAGAGGGTTTGGCTATCTCAAATACATCAGAACCAATGAATGTGTGTATCTGAACTGAACTCATACGCATGATGAATTTGGATATCAGTGTTGCTAGTACTGACTGCAGCACTCAGTCTTGCAAACAGTGCCTACTGTAGATTTGAAAAAGTTATTGATCTTTGTTTCAATCTTCCTTTTTCTTTTTTTTTCTTTTTTTTTTTTTAATTCAGCATGAAAATGCTATTCAGAGTTGAAGTTTCCATTCCTTTTCTTTGGAATGGCCTTTTAAATTTAACAATATTAAAATAATCTGTTTCAGACAAAGAACACATGCACAAGTAGGACAGTAAACCAAGAATTTCATCACATAGCTGGATAGAGTTCTATAGCAAAATTGACAAAATAATACTTCCTCAACTGTGCATGTTAGCCCTCAGGGTCTTGGTTGTACAATGAGCAAAATTTAACCTCGGGGAGCAGAACTATATTGTACACATATGTAATGCACTAGAAGTGAAACAGCAGAGCGACAGCTCTAATACATGCTGCAGGGCAACATCCTGCAATGAGAATAGAATTGCTCTGCGTCTGGAATTTCAGGGAAATCAAATAACTTACTGTTATGTGGCCATGAAAATCTCATCATTTCTGTTGTTTTCCACTCTATGCTTTGCACATATTTTATTAAAAATGATTTAAGTTCATCCTGGAGTAGCCACAAGCCATTTGGGCTCTAGATCCAGATAGAAAACTATTGACAGTTCAGCACAGCACTCTTATAATGTAAAGCAGACTAGAATATGGTGCTATTGCATTGCTGTGCATTCTTAGTGTTGTCCTTCCTTCTGTTTCTTCTTGCTTTCCTATATATTCTATACTTTCATTTAAATGCTAATCTACTTCTGCAGGTGGGCTACATAGAGGAAACAGTCAAAATGAAGGACAATTAACTGTCATGCTAGACTAATACTTGGGTAATCTTCATTAGAATGCAGATAACACTCAGTTGACTGGGTTTTTGGAAGGCATATTCCAAATATAATTTAAGATTTCCTCTTGGAGCAATTATTTTGAAATTCCATGATTACAGGCACAGCACTGTAAAATATATCAAAGGAAACAAATTTCTTCTGAAGCATACATTTAAGATTGCTGCTATTTACTTTTTGCATTGTGACTGCTTTCTGTCAGAACTATGTATGATGACTTCTGCTCTAAAAGGATAATACCCTATATATAAGATGAAAGACAATAGGGAGATACTGAAGAGAGAATCATAGAACAGGTTGCAGTGGAAGGTGCCTTTAAAAGTCATCTAGTCCAATCCCCCTGCAATGAGCAGGGACATCTTCAGCTAGATCAGGTTGCTCAGACCGCAGTCCAACCTGACCTTGAATTTTTGCAGGAATGGGGTATCTACCACCTCTCTGGGCAACCTGTGCCAGTGTTTCACCACCCTCATAGTAAAGAATTTCTTTCTTATTTCTAGTCTGAATCTACCTTTTTTTAGTTTAAAGCCATTACCCCTTCTCCTATTGCAACAGGCCCTACTAAAAAGTCTGTGCCCAAGGGTGAGAGGAAGGGTGCAGACTAGCATAGCAAAGAAGTTCCTTTCAAGTGCTAATTTGTTTAGACCAGCTTCATGCTGTTGCTTTTAGTAGGAGTGGAGAGTAAGTCATGCCTGTCAACTATATTGCAACATGCACGAGAAATCAGAACCGATATGTAACTTGCTCTTAAAATTTTCAGCTGCAAGGTGATGGATTCTTCTGTTTTTCCTTTACCTACCTTTGTACTAAATATCAGGCATGATAACTGAAAAAAAACCCTGCTTCTCTGTGTTGACACATGCAGTGCAGCAGGGGAGGAGCGTTCTGGGGTTCTGACTTCCTGGAAAACAGAAATCCAAAGTTCCAAATTTATTTTCAGTGACCCCACATTATTAATAGACTGCTAATGGGTTCCTGAATACTTAAGTATTCAGAAATAAAAATTCAGTCTTTGATGCTCATTTGGAATATGATCACTTGATTCAATGTCAACCTATATGGCTGTTAATCTCTACAGACTAAATTCAACATAGCATATGTAGGTCAACAGACAAAACTTCCATTGAAATCAATAACAGAAATAAATTACTCTGGTATAACATGTCAGTCTGCATTTGATTTGCTGATACATGATTACACTGAACTGTTAGCTTCATTTACTTGTATTGATTGTTGCTTAGTAATTGCACATCAGATTTTTAAAGGTACCTAACTGCATACTTTACACTAGTGTTAAATTCCATACATTGAATATCTGTAAACTCTGTTCTAGGGAGTTACACCTCTATGCCATGCCTGGTTTTTGTAATATTATGGGCCATATCATTAGCTCTATGAAAACTTAGTCTAGAATTGCAGTTCGAGGGATAGAGGAGAAGAGAAGCTGACTCCATTTTCAAGGCTCAAATGCTACAGGCAAGATCAAAAGCTTTTTTTTTTTAAGGATATAGGATCCAGGTCAAGACTTTGAACACTACACATTCCAAGCAGTTTGTGTCTCAGGTCTGAGTTAAGAAAAGGTTGGCCACTATGTCTAACACTTCAATAGCTAACCTATATTTATGTGCATAGGACTTAGAGCAGAAATGAAAATGCAGTTAGATCCCTTAGATCCTAACCTAAGCTAGAACTCATTCTCCACCTCTGCCTTCTTCTGGGAATTGGGAGATACCCACTCTCAGGGGACTCAGGGAGGAAAATTTCCCTGATAGGGCTCTGGTTATAGAACTACTGTATGAGAGTCAGAAGCTGTCATCAGTATTCAGTGGCAATAGCCGTGAGGCTCCAAATTCAGGGACAGAAATGTGAGTCAGGTTTGCTCATACAATTAAGAAATTTACATGTGACTCTACCCACCATCTAAAGCCCAGTCAGGCCTAGAGGAAAGAATTGTCTGGTTAGGGTAAAACTGCTCAGACCTCCAGGAATTAACCAAAATTGGGAAGTGGGTGTTGTACAGGTTTTGTATTCTATATTCTTTTTAATGGGAGTTATATGTATTGCAATTTGATTCCCATTTTAGGTACCCAAATTTCTCTCTTGATATTGCTACTTGTGTTTGAACTAAGACCATTATTTACAAATAGGAGTAAAATGTATAGAAAGATTTAATTTATGTGCCCAGCATATTTATGGATGTTCTCTTTGGAAAGTGCTTCTACTTCGACTCAGTTTGTATGCAGTGTTTTTTCAAGCAGTGGTAGGAAGCCTGTGAGAGGCATGAGTAAAAATAAAATGACAATGAGAAAGAGCCAATAAAATTACTGGAAATTTATCTGACCAATTTCAAATCTGGAAACAAAGCTTGAACTTTAGCTGGTTCTTATTTTATTTAAATCACTTTGCTAATCCCTATAAAAATATAAATCATATGTTTTAAGTATCTAGAGTTTTGTCTGCTTTGCTAATGTGCTCTATCTGGAGACTGTTAAATCATTCTGCAATAATATTGTCCGGGTTACTTTGTGAGCAATGTGAGTTTAAATGGGTCTGATGGTCAAGACTGTCTGAAATGTGTCCAATAACCACAGAAATGAGATCTAATTGAGGCAAACACTGGAGTAATGTGTTAAATCTGCCAGGCTTCCCATTATAACACCAGGTAAAAATTCTCCCTTGGGCATTACTTGGCATAAGAGTTCTCAGGTCTGAGGGAAAGTAAAACATCCAAATGCTCAACATTTTTTGAATCACCAAAATATACAGAAAATAAGTCACTTTTTTCTGTGCTTCTGCAGATTTAAAACAAGAGATTCATTTATTAAAAATAACTTTTTTGGTAGTAAATAGCCCTAGCCAATTGAAGTCCTGGTCTTGTTGAGGCCTTTGAGGTAAGAAGTTAGATCAGAAGTGATGAGGAAAATCTTGCATTTCAGTTCAGACTTATTAAATATTTGAGGGTAGATGATATCTGTTTATGTCTGTATAAAAAAACCCTCCAACAGCTTTTGTTTGCTGTCTGGGTCTCTTGTTACTGGGAGTAAAAACATTTCAGGAAGAAGAGTGATCTAGCAGTAATGAGGTCACTTCTCTGCTGTGTGCTTTAGGTATAGCTAACCAGTTTCGCGATCTCTCCTTGCTCTCCAGCTGGAAACAGTGGGCTGGGCTGGTTCCTCTGCCCAGATCTTCAGGTGGAAAGTGGCCATGTCCTCTCTTGCCTCTGAAATGTGCCAAACACTGCAGCGGGATGGAAAACAATCCTTGTGGTTGGACTAGTACTGCTTTTAAAACCTTTAACTGCTTCTTGGGCTACGTTGCTACAGAAATGACTAATGACACAATTGACTATTGGGAAAGCACAGAGGGCAGTACATTGCACCTACTGCAACAAGATGAAGTATAAACCACAAACCACAAATCATACTCGTGATTTGGAAGCAGGTGAATATTTTTCTGCCAGATTCCCAGACAGTCGTAAAGGAGGAAGGAGCAACCAGGTGACAAGCTCCTCTATGCTCAGTCAAGACTCATCTGGATTGCAAGCAGAAAGTAGAGTAGACTTCTCCCCCCCTCATCCCCCCACCTTGAAACTGGAGAAATACTTGGCTGCTTTTTGCCACTAATGTGGAACTGTGAACATTTGGCTCCAAGCCAGTTCTGGGGAAAGAATTGTTGAAAGAAAGCTTTCTTATATGGTATTACTCTGACATGGGCAGAAGTAGAAAATGCTATAAATTTTATGAGAAAAATTATTCTGTGGTGATTCATACCCCAAACGTGAAGGCCTATGTATTGAAGAGAGCCTTTAGGGACTTATCCACTGTATGAGAAGCTGGGGCTTGATTCCTGGCCACCCTGATTTTGCATCTATCCTCTTGGATAAGGTGTGAGGCAGTTGCCAAAGTGGGAAACGCGCCAGCAACCCTCACCACCTGCCACAACAAGATGTCGTGACTCTGAGCAGCTCTGTCTTCTCTAATTTATATTCACAGACAAATCAGCGCTTTACAATGTGGGAAATGGAGGAATCTACTTTTACCCAGGCTGAAAAAGAGGGTCAGTTCCCCTAATCTCTGAATTGTTCACACTTCACTTGTTTCTGAACAAATTTTATGTGCCAGATGATGAACTTCACGTAATTAAAGGGAAGTATTACTAATATTAAATGCATTGCTACAATCTCCTTTGAAACATTTTTTTTTTCTAATCAGATCCCTGATTTCCTGTGCTCAGACTAATTTTGGATTTACCAGGGAAAAGGATAGTGAAATTTATAAAAGCAGAACAAAAGCACTCAGCAGAGGCTAAAGGGTGGGAGATTTATGTTTGTAACTAAACGTGGGGGGAATCAGAGAAACACCAATGTTTTACGAAACCTATTCAAGTACAAGAAGAAAAGGATATAAAATATCCATTAAAACATTTATGAGAGAAATCAGAAAAACACTGTCAGAAAGATTTGGCTATGAGAGTCACTACATAGGAGAAGTGGGAGCAAGAACGCCAATGGTTTTTAAGATAGAATCTGAACAGGATTACCAGCTATGATTTTCCCAAATAGCAGCAAAAAATCTCCTATGTTTCTGTTTTGTTTTTTTTTAATAAAAACATACTAAAGTACAAACAAAATTAAGGAACCCTCATTACTTATTTGAGATACTAGTAGAAAGTGAGAACTGATCTCCACTTCACACGATAACAAGTAATAGGATCTTCTAGGAGAAGTGAAATGACAAAAATACTTCAAGTCGCTAAGCAAGACTGCCCTTCAGTGGAAGTTAAGATGATGACATAGTTGCAGTAAGTTTTGAAATGCAGGAGTGAGCAGCTTTGGCCTACTAGAGGCAATGGAGGAAGGAAGCTGCCCAGACGAGGTCACTGGTGCAGGATGAGCAGCTATTTCCTCTTCACATCAGCATTGTGCTACCTTCAAGGGCTCTGCTGATTTCCACTGCAACCATGCAAAGTAGAGAACTCTTAAACTAAGAATGGTCTCTTACTATTCAATCTGCTGCAGTCGGCAGAGATTGCATATACTGCAAACACACATTTTGCACTATTTTTACTTTCTGAAAGAGATATAAGGCAGTGCTCTGAGCAGCATTCAATGCAGCTAACTAATCTCGAACACCCAGCAGGGGTGTTTGAAGTAAACAGTTGCAAACAGAGCTGCCTGAAAATTTTCAAATGCATTTTTCACTTAAAGGTATATACTTTACATAACACTGCATATATTCACAATGAACTACTGGTTTTCCTCTTTTTATTCTTTTGTTTCCTTCTTCTATTCACCAATTCCTGCCCACAAAAGGAAAAGCAGAGAAAAGAAAGGATGACTGACAAAAATAAAGTTAAACTAAAGGAAAACTATCAAATAAAAAAGGGAAATGTTTTCAAAATCACAGCAGATTAAGACATATTCACAAAAAAAAAAGAGAAAACACTGACAACATTTAAAAAAAGGTCTTTGTTATAATCTGGGTGTTTTTATAAGTCTTTAGGAAAGTCTAAACCAAAAAAAAAAACCAAGCAGAAGAAATGTCCATCTTGTTGCTAAAACATAGATACCTATATAAGTGCCTAAAATATTTTAGCTGTTAGGCAAGTCAAGTATTAATTTCCCAGGTAAGGTTATTATTGTCTTTCAGAAATGCATCTCATTCCCTCATATAGCAAATATCCAGATTGTTTTGAAATCCAACCAAAAGAGGGAACTCAGTGATTAAATAAATCCAAGTGACTTGACTGCAAATAAATATTTCCTAAGCCATGGGGCTATTGCACTTCACAGTTAGAAGAGTAGCTCTTTTTTTCCTGTTTTGGGGGTTTTTTTTGTAATACAAACCTTTATGTATAGACCTATTGCTTTGTTTTCCATTGACATCTTTTATAAACATTTACGGGACCAAACTCTGCTACATTTCTTTCTGTCCCTTCCCTCTCTCCCTATCCTTCCATTCTTTTTCAAAGGGACAGGAGCAGTTGTTAATAAAGGCAGAATTTGAGGCTTACTTTGTACTTCTAAACACGTGTCATCTCCTTGAGACCAGATTCTTGTTGAATTTAGAATAGAGCCATGGAAACTGAGCAACTTACTCAAGTGTTAAAGAGTTGCCATCTCATTCAAGGAACGAACTTTGAGTTTAGTGTATGCATCACAGCTGCAAGATTCAGCCCTTCTGAACCTACACTACTCTAGAGTACATAGTAGATCTTACACCATCTCAGAAAAAAAACTGGTATGGCAAACATTTTGTCAATTTCTTTAATGTGTGTTCAAAAATATTATTGGTTTAGTAACTAAAATATTAAACCACACTTATTCTTCACAATTCATTGGTCTACTTTCAGTCAAATCCCCATAACCTTGAAAATCTGGAAAGCTGAAAATTTATAAGAAAGCTCCTTTTACTTTAAATTTATATAAATGATCTCTTGCCCTACACATCTGTAAAATTTCAAATGAGTGCAATTTGTATACTTAAAAAAAAAAAAAGTTAAAATTGAGTGAAATGTACCATGGTTTTCAATTGCTTTCAATTACCATTAAACCTTTTTGAGAGCAATTTGCATAATGTTTCATAAACATGTAGGCAGATTAACCTTTTTAGTTAATTTATTCATTAGCAGTAAAAATTCAAAGCACCTCTTACGAGAAAATAATGTCTTGCTGTTAAATTACATGGAAACAAAGCAATTGGGACATACTTGCCTCAGTTGTCCCTGTGTCAAAGCACAAAATAGTGGAGAGAATAAAGCTTCGCCTGTTAGCAGAGAGTTGATTAAATCGCCGGTTTGTGAACAATTAGCCGTATTACAAGAAGATTAGGTGAAGTATTAATTAGAGATGGGTTAGAAGAGTCCTTCCTCAAGCAGGTACCTGCACATGTGGGGGAGGGAAGAATGAAAAAGGATGAGAAAAGACAGAGGGTTTGACTCCTTCCTGCCTTAAATCTCTCATAATCTCTTACATTCTGTCAATGGAAAATGTGGTAATTCAACACTATTTTTCTGTCACTTTTGGTCCCTTTGCATGTCTGTAACTTGCTGCTTGAGATAGAAAGGAGAGGCCACATTCCTTTCTCCCCCATTGTGGTCTCCATCCTTCATTTTAACTCTGATTGAATGAATTGTTCAAATGTTACATCATTGTCCATATGTAGGAATGAAAAAAGTGGTTGAAGTTTGTACACTTATGTAGTCCTTTATTAGCCAGGTTCTTAAGGCATTTTCTGCAACATGAGACTAAACGCTTCCCATCAGTTGGAATTGGATCATTTGCAGGGCAGGTCTATCACTTTGGGTAAGATTATACAACATTTGGTGGCACAGGCAAGAAGAGCATGTAGAGGGCAGCTGCTTAGCTGATGAAGATAGTCAGAGCTTGAATGGTAGTTTGACAGTTTACACCAGTTTTGGACCTACCTTTACATCTCTTCATTAAGAAATAAAATGAAGCCTTTCTGCAGATGTGCAAGTGCAGACTGATCTCAGCTCACACATGCTCTGTCATATGTAATAATGCTAACCATTGTCTTTACAGTGTATCCAAAACAAGTATACTATTACAATGAGTGGCCCCATCTTTATCTTCTTTACTCAAGTATATAAGTGTATATATTTAGACTGAGACATCTGCTACATTAAATAACTCTATTAAAGCTATAATAACTTCCTATTTTAAATTTCAGGACAATCAAGCTGATATTTTTACACTTTCCCATATCTTTATATGGGTTTACATCTAGAAGAGATATACTGATCAAGATTTCAAAGTTAAGGAAATTCCACACACCCTTCTGGTGACTCAAAATAGGCAGATTATACAGGTGGCATGAGAATGTAGAAATCACTAAGTGACGAGTATGCAGAAGTATTAAATTACCTAATAGTAATTATTATTCATGGTCCTCTTGCACTGCTGTCATGTGCTGCTAATGGAATGTGGTTGACTTAACAGATGTAAGTCAACCACAAAAGTTGCAACAATCTCAAACCAGTCTCTGGAAAGAGCTTGTAAAAATAAATAGATTCTCTACAGAAATTTAAAACGTTTAAGGATGATTCTTTAGCTTTTAAAATGTTTACCAGTTGTCTAGCTGAATTATCCATTAAAAGCTCTTCTCTCTTCCAAGGAATAAACCCAACCAAAAAAAAAATCAGAAAATTAAACAATGTATTCATAAATGGGGGGGGATCTAAAAGTCAAAGGAAAAGCACAATTTTTTTTCTTAGAAAGGTCCCATGTGAACTTAACACTATATTTGCTGGAGTGTTTTTAACATACCTTACTAACCACTGAAAGTGGCTTTGAATTAAATAAAATCTGCAGCACAAAGTATAATCCTGGACTCTGTCCCTATTTATGATCAAAATAAGTATCTCACAATAAAAAAAACTCTTGTCACAGTTACTGGAGAGTAGATTCAAATCATAGATGAGTCTCAACTTAAAATCTCTTTAGTGTTTATGCTTTCTCACTCAGTTCAGTTTTGTTCCCATTCAAGCCACTGTCTGAACTGCAATTAATGATTATCCAAAGGAGGGAAGACATTTTTCCAAGACATGTCTGTCTTCGCTAGATTTTGTGTTCCACTACAGATCTATGCAAGTGGTTATATTGCATTTCAAACATGGAGGTGAGACTCTACCCTCATCTTATGCCCATGCCTTGGTTGCAGACTAATGTGCAGGTGTAGTTCTTAGATAATAACTGGGGATTGCTGAAAGGCCTGCAGTGTGAACTGAAGTAGACACCTGCCTATCAATATTCTCCTATCAATACCATGTAGTTAACAGGTTGCCCAGAGAGGTTGTGTAGTCTCCATCCTTGGAGGTTTTCAAGACATTACTAAATAAAGCCCTGAGTTACCTGGTTTGATCTCATAGCTGGTCCTGTTTGGACTAGATACCTCCTGAGGCTTACTTTATGATTCTGTGATCACAAGGCGCTTCCAAGAAAGGCAAGAGAGATTTGTGACCAGCAGAACAAATCAGGTACTTGCGTCAGACAGAAGGAGCAGGGCTTAATCACCAGGTTTAAGCCCTCAGTCCAGAATCATTGGATAAAATTTTGCTGAAGTATGTGAGAGCTGCACAGCTGGTTTAAAGCAGACAAACAAGACACCTTTCATTCCATACCCCGCACTGTGTTTGAGGTTTTCCTAGCATATTTATTTGATATAAGAATGATAATGTTGTTGGTGTTGACTACATATCATTAATAACAATCAAGCTAGCTTGTAAAAGAAGGACATTTATTCCTTTTTCTTGTTGGCATTTCAGATGCTTCTTTGCCTTCCTGTCTTTGATAATGATCTACAAGGCACCCAGCTCATGGACAGGAAGCAGGATGGGGTTTTGGTAATAGAATAACTAACCACACCTGGTGATACTTATGCTCCCTCCCCACATTGCCAAAGCCTGCTCTGTGAGAATAATGCAGCCCCAAACAATGCTGCAGAAGGATGCAAGTTCAGGGATTGATACCATTAAATAGAAACCCACCAGGAAAACACGGGTTTTTGTCTTTGATAGATAATACATTCTAGGAATGACTATCAGAGACCTGCTTCGTGACTAAGAATTAGCAACCAATGAGCCTAAAAATAGAAATAGTCTGCCATATACAAAAATCACTGTGCTTACCATTCTACAAGAATGGTAATGTAGGATGTGCTCACTAAGAAAATACCAAGCCCTTCACATACACACCTGCAAAGGTTGTTAAACACCCTCTCTAGACTAAATGGATGTTTCACTGGATGTTTCCACCAGGTAATAGATCTGTATTCTTTCCATATCTATTTCAGACACGTCATTCCCTACAAAGTGCCATGAAGTAGCTGAAGCAATCACCTCAAACATGATAATAAATTTCAATGATATGAACCCTGAATATTGAACGTAGGAATGCTTTTGTATAAAGCCTACTTCGGGAATACTTTGCTTCGACTTTCATCAAGAAGTCAGGTTGTAAGATCAAAGATGTTGAAATCAGCATCAGATAGGGTCCTAATCTTCCTGACAGGATCCTAAGTACAACTGTATCGCCAAAAGCACTTAAGGAGCAATTAATATAACTGTGGCACTTTGTTGCTTTTTTATGGGAAGGGGGTTGGAGTCAAATGGAAAGCAAAGCTCACTGTCATTAATAAAAGGGTTAAATACCATGTCATATGGCAGCAAATTGGCTTAAAACACTGGGGGAAAAAACAAAAACCTATTTTAATTTTGAAGTCCCTGCCCTGAACAATTGCATATCCACCTTGACAGGAAAAGCTTCTCTTAATGTCTCCTCTTGGAGTAGCTTCCATTATTCTCTATCCGCTAAGCATAAATCGTAGGAAATTAGACATCTTTTAAGGGTCATAAGCCTATTTCCCTTTTAGAGCAAGTATGGTATAAAGTATTTAAATGTAATTTAAACTAGTGTCTATTTAATCCAACAGCAATTTATAAGCATTGTAATGCATCTGTTTATTTCAATGCCCAATTCCATATGCAGACTCCTCCTGTTCCCCAAGGAAAACACAAACTCGAATGTATGTTTGGGAAGGAGATACCAGTGTTCGACCAAAAAGCTCTTAACAGAAAAAAACCTGAGCAAATGCAATGGAAATACAAGAAAAGGGGTGATCCTGCTATCATAGATGAAATGAGATGGTCAGTTATTTTCTAAACCAACTTTATTTTGTGAGAACACATTAACTTACTGAATGTCAGCAATTATGGCGCTTTTGGTCAAAACAAGACGATTGCATCTTATGTGCCACAGAATAGCTTACAGTTCAGTGGCCTCTGCACTCACATGGCAGGTGAAAGATTAAGATTCAGTCTCTTTACTGCCTAAATAAACCCAGAACCTGGACAGGAATCTCTGTCTTGTCCTCCAAAGTGCTCTAACTCCTTAGTTATTCTGGATTGGCATCGTACCCATTGGAGTTGCTCCATGATATATAAATAGATATTCATTATTAAATATTCATAAGGGAAAGCAATTAAAACTGTCCTTTATATTTTTGATGAGCTTTCCTGTCACTGGGCCACAGAGCAATTATCAGTCATGCTGTCCTAGAGTCATGTTCAACAAGAAGTACTCAGTCTGTTTTTTGTTGTAGCCTGGTGGTATTGGAAGGTCATAGTTCATGCCAGTAAAAGCTCAAACAAGCACAGGTAGGAATTCAGCCCAGACCTTCACTGAGTTTTGTAACTATTAGTTGAACTGGAGTACCGGTTTTTATGTACCCAAGGGAACAGCTGAAGTAGGCACCTGCCTCACGTCTGTGAGTGCAGAGCTGGGAGAGGCACTTAACTCTGTTTCAGTGGAGTGGTAGAAACCCTTGCTCGTACATCACTTTCATGAAGTTAGCCAGTGATAGGACTCCATTTTTAGGTACCTAATTCTCCTCATAGGCAACACATAGACATGTTGGTATTTTAGAATCACAAAGACTACTGGATATAATGGCTTCTTACCCTGACGTGACTAAATAACTGACTAGCAATTAGTTTAGATTTTGCCGTTTCTGTTTTAGTCTCAGTTGATTAAGTAGCTTTCTGGAAGTTGATATAAAAATGAAAGCTTAAGATTTCCTGAATGTTTAACACACATAACTATTCCCTTTGAAAATATGTTCTGTAATGTGCTGCTTATTTTTTGTTAAATCTTTTGCCTGTTACATGAAGTTCTTATTTTTTATGTATTATACTTAGAAACATAAGCACACAGTTCAGGTGCCCACAGAGATGCTGCTTATAGTTCTTTGTTAATGGCACACAGAAATATAGACTAGTGACAGGACAATCTACTGGTCTGCATCACCTCCTTTGGATTATGTATGAATAACCTGCATTTTGGCCTACCAAGACTGGAACAAGGAAACAGAAGCAAAAATAAATGCACAAATAACCCCCTGCTAGGAAGTGTAACGTGGTAACCTTGGCATGCTGCAACAAGTGGCACGTTCAAGGAGTCTGCATATTTTAACCAGAGCCCTACAGTTGCAAGGCTGTTCAAGTTTCTCTCTGCTTCCTGTCTCCCCTCTCCTTCTTTTTTTCTTCCACCTGTAATTTCCTCTTTTCTCACTCCCTTTCTCTCTCTCCCTCCCTCCATCACATTCCATCCTTCCATCCCCCATAAACCTCTGAATTGGCCAGATACCTAACCCTCGGTTTTTCAGTTTGAGACCTGAAAAAAGGAGAATCATGAGTAGCCACATATGTTAAGGATTTCAAAAGGAGCAGAGGATGCTGTGTACCTAGCAATAGACAGCCTGCAATTTTAAGGCTTCAAACAGTTTCAGGTTTTGCTCTTGACAGAATTTGGACAGGCTCTGTTTGTTTGAATTTTCTAAATAATTTTGTATTTAGAGGGTACATTTCAGTCATGGACACCTTTGTTCTTATTATATGGTAACCACTGTTTCTTGGTGATAGTGTTTTATTTTACTGTGTTTTCTCTGTAGGTAGTTCCTGGGTTATTAACAGATGCTGTAAAATAGGATGTGTGTGTGTGTGTGTGTGTGTGCACATATGTGCATTTTACTCTGGTTTTGTAATAGCTTTGAGTGAATTTACCTCTAAGGGTTTCTAAAGTGATTTAACATTCCACTTCCTACAATAACAGCTTATTTCAACAGGAACACTTAATTATTCTAAAGGTTTATTTGGTTTCATACTCTCTTTAGCTGTCATGTAGCTATTTTATGCTTCTTCCACTTATATGAATTTAGACTGTGTTTGTTTTAAGTTTATATAAACACAGAATAAAGAAATACTGAAAATAGCCATTAGCTTAGAGTGCTACATCAATTTAAAACTTGATTTAGATGTTACCATAAATGAAATAAATGGAATTCAGCACTAGATGAAGCAGAAGAGGCTGAATGTAGCAAAGTCACTGGATGTTAAAAATCAAAACAGATCAAAAATTCAGGGTACAAATACAAAATTAGGACTGCTGAGCTCTCTGAGGGAAATGAGAAGGGACTAATGTTTTATTCTTCCATTACTTGGTGAACATTTACATTATTATTAATAGGCCAACTCAAGTAGTCGGTCTTAAAACTTAATCCCTCAGGAAGAAAAAAAAAAAATTCACACTTTCTGTAACAGGAGTAAAAGGAATAAGGGGGAAAAAAGGTAAGAATATAACCATTTGGCTCTAAATGATGAAAGCATAATGCTGAGGATAATAAAAAATTCTTCAGCAATATATGGAAATTCTTCAGCTATATTTGAGCCATTCTTAACCATGAGCTCATTATTGTTAAGGACTGCAAGGCCGAGATTTTGCTTGAAAGAGTAAAAAACAGTGAAAAATAAACAATAAATAATCATAATATCTGTATGAAAGATCTGTATTCTGGTGTTGAACGCGGGGACTGGAAGACAGATGAACAGGAGCTAAACTCCATATTTTCCTTATACCATGTAAATATGGTTTCTCATATTCAGCCCTCAGCAAAACAGCTTACATAAACCACTTGTATTGACCTTCATTTATTATGTGTTGGTTTTTTTCTCACCCTGAAAAAATGTCCCCAAAATATCTATTTTTTTATCTATGTAGGGAGGGGTATTAACTATAGTTCCTTGTGGCAGGATGAGTAGTATGGATACTTGAACTAAACAGGGATACTCCAAATTCAAGCACTATTCTTGCCTGTGGGTTTCTGATATTTATTTTCTGAATTTAAAGTAGTAGTCTGAGGACCTTCTAAGTGTTGTGAACACAGTAGGCTAGTGGCCTGAACTCCTGGTTTAACATCAACATGTAACAAAAAAAAATACTCTGAAGTTGCTTTAAACCACAAAAATCCCAAACTGAGCACAACAGAGGGAAGCCTGGTGACATCTGTAACACACTACTGAATATTATGTACAGCTTGCAAGACTCTTTCTTACATTGAGGCATGTTTTGTGAGTCACTCCACCAAAAGTAAGAGGAATACTTATAAAACAAATACTGTAAGTGGTTGAACTGCTTCCCAGCTCTGTAACATTTGAATACCTTTCACATAAACTGGGTCACAAAGGCTGCAGCAATTCATATACCCTTTGGTACTTCTCTTTGGAGTTACAGAAACACTTCTTTGCATGAAGTGTTTTGATAGTTCAGGCAGCAGCAAGGTTGGTTTATATCACAAATACGCCTGTTTCAGGTGGAAGTCTTTTATCAAGGACAAAGGTTTTGCAGTACACTCTAAATGTAATGAAACACCAGCTTTGTTCTGTATCCTTTGGAAGTGTATTCCACAATCAGTTCCAACTAGATGTACATTATTAACATGTCTTAATGCTAAATACTGCCTGTAAGTAAATTAAGCACCTCTTATACATTCATGGTACTAGAACATAAAACCATGGTGCTGTCCAAAGAGGCAGTCCTCCTCTCCCTCTTATCCTTGGGTATTTCTCACTTCTTCCCTTCTGTCAGCAAGAGCTTTCATGCAGATACTTGGCCCCAGAATAGGATCCAGGAACTGGCATGGCTAAAAATTAATCTTTGAATTTTTACTTCCCCCACCACTCCCCCCATCCCCACCCCCTTCGGTCAGTTTAGTTTCTAGCCATCTCGGATGTGGATTTCTGAAATATGTGTGGGAAGAGGCACAGACTGCCTGTCCATCGTCATGACTATGGGGATATATGCAGACTTCAAGTGACCGTATAACCACAGCTTAAATTAGGTTAGTTTTCACTGAGCTCCTGCTACAGTCAAGGGAGAAAGTGTGGTTCCTGTTGTGATTTACCATCTGTAAAAGGTTAACATAGGATCTCTGAACTGCCTTCTGGAGGAACCTAAACTTAGATGCCTAAAGTTAATATTCCCCTTAGTGTGAATACTCACTTTATTTTCATCTCTCACATGTTTTAGCTAATGCTTTTTGACTGGTCTGGTGTAAAGATAGTAGAATGTGGCCCAGCGTCTCTATGAACTCATGCTGGCAGTTTGGATGTAACCTGATTCTGACATTTCCCCTTCTGCATTAGGGGATTATACATCTATTTTCTTCAGATATGGCAGAAATGTCTAAAGATTCACCTTTCAGAATGAAAAGGACCCATAAATACTAATGCAAATGACTGCACAACATCAATGAAAATATTCACACCTCAGTAAAGAACCAAATAGGAAAAGCATGTCATGAAACACTGTTGTGCACTGTGGCTGAAGGTGCCCTATATAATGACAAAAAACTGTAATATGGTAGTTTCTTACTATTACTGGCATTCACTAAAAGTGTATTGTATTGTCTATTTTTTTAATGCTCTTTGTGGGGGAAGAAGGTGACACATTCCTTGCGTTGGAGTTCAGTTTTTGCATTTATGTATTGGTTTACTTGGGCTATGTGCAAACTGTGTGACTTAGGAGAGCTTCTGGGCTCCCAGTCATCCTGCATCTTGACTCCCACATGAGGGTGAGGTTTGGACTTGTGCTACTTGCCCCATCCTATGTGCCCTGGTTTCTGCAGAAGTGATACCCAGGTGGGGGCACAGACAGGAGCTTACAAAATGCTCCATCTGGACCCTCGTCCCAGGCTGGTATTTCAGCATCTGCTAAACACACACTCTCAGGTCACGTTAAAACATGGTCCTTGTATAATTGATGATATTTTTTCAGCAGGTTCTCTGATTTGTACTTTTCCCAAAGCAAGACAGAAGTTTGTATTAAATGTGCTATTTTCTACAGGAGATTTCAGCTATCGATACTCAACATAAAGGCTTGTAAGATAAACTTGTGTTTTAACACAGAATACTTACACTTTTGCAATTCAGTTAATCTGGGCCTCAGTATAAGTTGGTTTGTTTCTATCAGTTGCAAAAAAGCACAGCCTTATTAAACATGTTTAGAATTTAATTCTTCTAACCTTGCAAATCACACAAATGCACTACATCTGGGATACTTCTGGTAGGCTGCTAATGTGTGCTGACTCTAACGTATGAACAAATTGCAAAACGACATTTGCCCCTCTCCCCTCGCCCTCACTCAGACATGCAGCTTTATACCAGTAATAATGATATCTCTGATTTCAGAAGCTAGACTTTTCCCTGTTTGGGTACTCCCTACAGAAAAGGAAGTGTGGACGTTGAAAGCCCTTCACATCAGGCCTGTGCAGAAGGCAGAGGATTTTTCAGGAAGTTACAGTTTCATGAATCTAAGGGAGAACATGCTTTGAAGTAGAGCAGGCATTTTCCAGAGGATATTGTGTTGGCTGTGTGCCTGTTATCAAGGAATTGTACAGGATGCATATTCAAGAAGTTTCCTGAAGGGAAAAGCAGAATGAGTTGGGTTGTCTGGGCAGATTTGAGTCATTTACCTGGAGTCAGGGTAACATCTCAACCTTTATGAAAGAAAGACATGGAAAGTTAGATTTTTCTTCCCAGGGGGATAAAGGAAAGTTTGACTAAAAGTGAAGACTAAATGTCAGCAGCTTCAATTACCGTTAGCTGATAGAAAATAAGAGAAACCTATTTCAGAGAGGGAATGAGAAAAGAGTAGGGGGAGCAAAAGACAAATGTGTAAAAAAGAAAATGTTCTGAGGGCACATGTTCCTAACAAACTTTAATTTGGATGACATAGTAAAAATATGTTCATGTAAAAAAGAAAAAAGAAGATAAAGCAGGTGAACGTAATAGCCTTCTTTTTGACTAAATAAAGAAAAATCTATATGGATTTTTTATATAATGGCTGATATAACAGGAACTGTTACTCAAATGACAGACCAGTGTGACAAGGCCAGAGAAAGGCTTGAAGTATGTGGATTGGGGAGTTTTCCAGGGCTAAAATGCAAAAGCAAGATGCATATTTATTTTATTGTGTGGCCATATGTTTCCATTAATGAAAAAGAGAAGGCTGCTTAAAGCCAAAGAGATAACAGGAAAAATGTTTGTAAGGTACCTTTGAGGGAAAATTAAAATAAAACTTTTGGAGCAGATGGAAACTTAGAGAAACCAATATGTTCCCTAATATATATCTTCAAACATTTTCTCTGGAAAATTACCAACCACTTCTATTAGAGTCTGGCATTGTAAGGATTTCAAAGCTGTTGGTTCTGCTGGATTTCAGACTCTCTCTGACACTGGAATAGTTTATTGGGAATGGAAAATTTAGTGGGGAAACTGAAGTAGCAAGTTCAGACCTATTTTATGAAAAAAATAAACCCTTTTCATGGAAATATTCTTTTGTACAAATAAACGGGAAGAGAAAAAAATAGTGTCAAGATATATGAGTATAGTTACCACTAAATTGTATATTAATCAATGTGTCTGTCAATAAACATTCCAAAATCGATGCAAGAATCCAAAAACTCATTTCTACATGATCTAATAGACAAGAAAGAAACCTGTAACAAGTCAGCTTCTGTCAAGAGGCACACTAATCATTCTGCCTATTCTCTTAATGAACTCAGCAATAGCCAAAGGATTGGGGATAGTAATTAAATGCTAGGTAACTGCAAATATGTAATTAACGCAAATGTGTAACTAATTAAGTAAAGCCTATCATGTGATGCCAGACTCAACAGAGTATAATAAAATCCAGGTTTGATAGCTGATAGTTCTGATGAGTTTCTCATCATACAGTTTGTAGTACAATGTGCTGTGGTGTTGGTGTCCCAGCTTTGGGGGCGAGAGAGGGTAGCAGCAAAAAATGAGATAGTGACTTGTTGTGTCCTCTCTGCTTCATACAGGTTATGGGAAACCTTCGGGGGGGGCAGAAATTTGTGCTTTTTCTGGGCACTACAATTATCAAGATGGGACTACCATTTGAATTCAGGTAAGCACGAGGAAAACAGTAAGCTTGCAGCATAGATGCAGGCTGAAAGCAGTATATTCATTGCCTCTGCTTTTAGACATCTGTTATGCATATAGCTGCTTCTGAGCTGTGTACCTTCATTCCTCTATAATAAACAGAGCAAACTAGACACTCTTTAGGGTGGTGTATTCAGCTAACCACACATAGATGAATCACCTCTATAAGGACATGAGTCACACTGTAAAAACACTTATGTGCCTCCACTATAAAAAAAAAAAAAAAAAAGACAGCTGAAGGGGACTGGAGTAGGTGTGGGTGTTCAGATCTGGGTGGATCAGTCCCAGCTTGACAGTAGCAGGGTTCTTACTTGTAGCAAGAAATAAATCTATTGCCAATTCTCAAAGGTGATGAAAAGCAAAATGCTTTTCTGGTGGCCTAGATAATACTGTGAGGCTTGCATAAGACAGAGCTAAACATGATCATCTGCAGTGGGTGAAAACAAGAGGCCCCATCTTGAGGGGACAAGAAAGGGAAGATATATCTTCAGATCTTTGTTTAATCTGGCTCATTGAACAGCTGTGGATTTATGCTGTTTAAAATGTTGCTTTCCTGTTCCTATATATATATATATATATGCTTGTTACTTCCAAAATATACACCTTATTAAAGTGAAGACTTTTGATACACACTGGTGTCTCTACTTTAAAAAAAAAAAAACAAAAACAAAACAACCCAAACCAAAAAAAAACCACAACCAAACAAAAAAAACCCCAAACAACAACAAAAAAAACCTGTGGGGAGTACATTCATACAAAATTTTGATGACTTAGGGTCTGGTCACACCATATTACCTCCTACCCTAACCTGGCTCCTAGGAAAGCTTCTGTCTATGTATGGGGGGCTTAGTGGGCCTAAGCTGCTGTAAAGGTATCTTTGCTGTATCAAGCCTGACTCAAATAAGCTTTTATAAAGACAAAATGGGATCCAGAAAAACTTGGTTCTTGCTCTAAAAAGACTTCCTATGTGTTCTGGGTGATTCTCGTAAGAATTTAGGCACTAAATACTTAGTGAGAATTTCAGAAATGCCTTTCAGAGCTTACTGGTATTGTGGAAACTTGGAGTCTCCACAACCAGCTCCTCATGGCTCTAGCATTCAACTCTTCATACTATTAGGGATGGCAACAATATATCTGCTTTCTCTCTTTTCTACATAGATCATAAGCATTCTGGGACATGAACATATGTATTATGAACTGTTTTAAGTATTGCAACCACAACAAAAGTAAACAAATACTGATCACCTGTATATGGCACATGCAGTTTTAAAGAGATAATAAGTTGTCTTTGTTAGCTAGTACGTAGTTGTGTTTGGTTTATCTGGCAAGGTTTTGTAGCAGGGGAGCTGCAGGGGTGCCTTGGTTTCTGTGAGAATTGAGTGTGTATATATAACTTTTATAATTCTTTCTTTTTAAACATATTCAGCCAGAAGGAAAATGGTTGTAGATTTTCTGGGAGGTTTGTGGAATCAGAGAAGAGTTCAGGCGGGAAGGCACCTCTGGAGAATGCCCAGTCCCATCCTTCTGCTCAAAGGAGGTTGCTCAGGACCATTTCCAGCTGGGTTTTGAATATCTCTAAGGATGTAGACTACATACCCTCTCTGAGTAACCCTTAAAAGAAGAAATTATTTTTCTTATGTTTAAAATGAATTTTCTATATTTCAATTTATGCCTGTTGCCTCTCATCCTGCCACTTGAAATCAATGAGAAAAGCCTGGCTCACTCTTCTTTACACTCTCCTATCAGATATTTACACACATGATAAGATCCCCCTTAAGACTTCTATTTGTTCCCTTAACCATGATAGTAATTATTTTATCTAAAACTTTCTTCTTGGCAGAGAAAGTTATTTTTTTAAAAGATCACTTTTGTTGCAGAGCAATGAAAATATTTTTTACCATTATTCATTCTTTTTAATATCTTAACTATGTGCAAATTTAAAAAATATATAAGGAAATTTATATTTAAAACTTTTTTCAACATTCAAAATACTTATACATTTTTTTCAAATCTCTTCTGAATTTTATGAATAGTTTCTACCACTTCAAACAAGCTTTTCTTGGATTAATAAGAGTTATCAAAAAGTTTCCAGCATAAGACATCAAATGATGTTTTGATTGATCTAAATCTCAACTGATTATTTGGCCAGTTCTTAGATCAGGATCTGTAGTAGAAATTTGTATTTACCTATGTGATTTCTGAGGTCAACTATAGGAGAGACCTGCACTTCTCATGTTGCATGTGATGTATTGGTAGGCATTTTCTAGAGGTTCCACTCACTGTATGTCTTGCCAGTTCCTCCTTTTCAAGATTTTTTGAAATATTTTTACTATGGTAAGAAGTATGGAGATATCAAATCTAGCTTCAGTGGTTAAGGTACTTCATTAGCTGCATTTGTAGATGCAGTTGTACCAATTATAGAGGAATAAAACTCTCAGCTTTAGTTCTATTTCTGTTTCTGAGCAATCATTAGTCACAATGAAAATATGATAATAGAAAACTGTATGTTTAGTTTTGACATATTATACCAAATTTGCAAAGAACTGAATAAATATATTAAGATGCATACATCATATTTTAAATTAAATCTTACTAAAACTTGTAAGCCCATTTTTCAACTCACAGGATGCTTATAAAATTTTATTTGTAAGCATAGTCATTATTATTCAAAATAAGGAGAATATTGGAATTCAGACTCTGCATTCTGATATTAATTTATAAAGTAACTGACAGTTATAATTCAAACTGCAATGAAGAGTTCTGATTGCTTACATAAATCACTTTATTAATTCTAGCTTGAGAAGCAGCTAATAAATAGGTCCATACCATGCACTCTCTTGGAGCATAATTTTAAAGTTTATCTTAGGAGAGTTTTAAACTTTCTGTGATTGTTTTAGGATTATAAAATTTGAATTAATGACTTTTCAGACAGAAAGGCTTCCCTTCATAATCTAAATTATCCTTTTTGGCACTATTTGTTCAGGATTCATCTACATGACATTTTGAAATGTGGACATTTCTGAGATGGCAATGACTTGTTATTGGATAATACCCACAAGAAATACACGACAGCTTCAACAAGGAAGCAAAAATGAATAAAACTGTAATATAAAATTTAGTGTGAATGTAGCTTTGCAGAATAAACTCTGTTATGGAAAAAAATAATCTACAGATTACAACAAAGCAATTCTGTTTTGTTGCCTAACACCAACCCCCCTCTTCCCAAACAGTAGGGAATTTTTTTCAAATGCTAGTGGGGCTAAAGACTAGACTTAAGAATCAAGATGACAAAGTTCTTAATTTACACAATCTAAGCTTAGCAATCATTCTGTTTGGGTGGACACGTATAGGTTTGTACAGGCGTATATCAACATTTCCTGATACGATTGTTTTCAAAGGACAGTTTCAGTCAGTTTCAGAAGCAACCAGCCAGTTCCATATCAGTCATCCAGATTTTCTTCATTATTGTTTTACACTGTAGCCCAGCTCTTCCAGCATGTCACCGTGTTTGCTGGGTTCTTTGCATTAGAAAATCACTCATGGTAATCAGCAGGAAATACATCTAGCAAACAAGGAATTAAATTTCTGAAAGAAAGTGGATGTGTAGTAATTTAATAATCTTCCTGTATATTGTTATTATTTTCTTTAGAGCTGTAATCATCCTTATTAAAGGAATAGATCAGAGGTGAACTAAATCACTAGAAGCCTACCAGTTCAGTGCTCAGGAATGTTATATAGGCCAGGCTAGCAACAAGACCATATATTTGTTTTGCTCACTAATAGAAAATGTGAAATAATGACAGTGAAGTAAAATTCATAACTGAACTGTATATACATATGAGACATTTTCAATATCTTTACTTCTGTACAAATACTTCCAAAACACTCTTTTGGAAATAGTGCAGCAGATAGATCTATTAGTGTTTAATTACCAGTCAAACTAAATTATTGACTTAAACCAGTAAAAGAGAAGAGAGCGCCAATAGATGCATCACTTTTAAAATGAAACTTTTCAACCTAAACATACTGCTGAAATAGTTTCTATTGAATATATAAGGGGAATAATCTCATTTGTTCTATGCTGTCCCACAACATGAGAGAAAATGTGGCATTTTTATTTCTTCCAGTGGTCAAGCATTCAGCACGTTCCAACGTGATTAAAATGATAGTCATGGAGATGTTTTTATTCTGTTTGAGAAAGGTAGGCATAAAGAAAGAGGCAGGGTATAAACCAAAAAGTTATTATTCTAACCTCTGCACTCCAGCTATTATCATTGATGCTCTGTTTCCCATTTTAGGCCAGAATCTTCACCCTCCCCAACAAACAAACAAGTCCCAAATATTTTCTTGTGAAATTATAAAAGAATGAAAAATAAGTATTGCTGGGAAATGTATACACACTTCAGAGTACCAATAATTTTCAATGGAAAAAAAATATAACATCAAAAACTTGCCAACTGACTCCAGCTTGTAACTCCGTTCTCAGGGGATGTATTTGCTCTTCTGTCATTTCTATATTCTAGTTGTAGATTGTGTAGATGTATCTAATTTAGCCTTAAATTGGCCCTAAATTAGCTGCTTTTCATTAAAAAAAAATCCCGACGTGCAAAGTGCAGAGCTGCAGCAGAATTGTCAGCTTTCCAAGGTACGCAGTCTGGAGCTTTGGCCTGGACCCAGGCCAGTGACCAGGGTCAGGGAGTGAGCTATGCTGAAATTTTAAACACTCGCAAAATTCAACAGCTTGGCTCAGCAACACTTCTAATATTGAAATATTTCTGTATTGCATGATGTTTGGAGTAAATACTAGGAGTGTTGTTTACCTTGGGATTTTGATTTGGGGTTTTTCTTTCAGGATGTGGTGGATTTTTGTTGAATAGTGAGGTAGGGGTACATTTTTGAGGAGGCATTTAAGATCTTTGGAGGTCACCTCCTATTCTGGGCCATATTTTCTTTTGGGGAAAGGGAATAAATGGGAAACATTATAGAGAAAGACCCAGCAGCCATACCCACACTAAGTTCTAGAGTATTTCTATTTGTTCCTCTCTAGCTGCATGAAAATTACATGTCAATCACCTATGCGTATGAACCTCAGATTTTGAAAGGGCAATTTTTCACATACTGTTGTCATGAATATCTCAAAGCTACATGCAAATATGCACATTCAAGTGAACAAATCACAAACGTCATCCCATCAAGTCACAAGCTGTACTTACTAGGTGCTCTAAAATACTTGACTCTCCAGGTGCTCTGTTGAAAATGGTCAGTCTGCCAATGCCCATATGTATGATGTAGTCTCATAATCTAGGAATAATTTGTGTCCAAAGGTATTCTGTGTCAATTCCACTGTGAAGGACCTGAACCAATATTTTTGCTGAATGCGGTTTCTTTTCACATTATTTTTCAGGTCTATGATGTTTTTTGGCTAAATCAAGTTAACCGACAATATTTCTGATATGGAGAAAAAAGCTTGTCATTCTTTAATGAAAGAGAATTGCTAGCTGCAGTTTTTACTTTTTTGACTGCCAAAACCCAATCCAAAACTAACTGTGTGATTTATGAAGACAGCCTTGCTCTCTGGTTCTTTTTCAGGCACAGCCTTTACTGTCTGAACAAGAATACCTAAAGCAGTGAAATATTAGAAATCATTTATTTATTCTACCTTTTTTATGAAACAATTTTATTCTAAAATCTCAGCAAACTAAACATTTCTAAACTTAATTTGTACAAATAATAGTTTCATTTAATTTATGTTAAAGCTGGCTGAATGTTATACTAGAAATGCTATCCTGCTATGGCCAACCTGGAATTATTTTAATAGGAGCTTAGCTGCATTTTTTTTTTTTTTTTTTTTAGGAGAACACATTTGCCTTGATTTATTCATTTATAATCCTCTTTCACATGGCCAGAAGTGAAGCCATTAACATAACAGATCACTCTTTAAGTTAATAAATGCTGTCTTTAATGTACTTCTCTCTGGTGTGCAACTAGGCATACAATTAAATAGCACAGACATGCACTTGATGATGGAACAATCCCTTCCTGACCCTAAAAATGACCTCATGATCAATTGACAGGGAAGTCACAGTGAAGTCCTTTTTAAAGACACACTGTAAAAGCTCTAAGACATGAACATTGACCTGTCGCAGTGTACCCAAATGAGCTGCCATTCACTTTTCAGGATTTTGATTTGTGCTTGTCATCTTATCATTACAAATCGTTTGTTTTATTTTAAAGTATGGCATCACTTACTGTGAAATTCCCAGTCGCTCCTGTTAGGTTTTTCTTGTTTTTAAACAATATGTTGTGTCAGCATCTGCTATTTTATATTTTATCACCTGTGGATAGAAACTGATTAAATTCCTACAAATACCCTGGGAAACATATTGTTAGGAGTCCAAAATTCTTGAGGAAGATACAACCAACCAAACAGGCCTTATTGTCAAAACACACAACTTTTCTAGTGTACTGTTCACGGCAGTATTGTCCAACAATTTGGTACAGAACTGTCTTACTGAAATCACACTTCATAACAATTTCTTCCTTCTTCCAGTCCCCTGGAATATAATTATTGGTTGCAATTAAAACTGTTTCAGCATGGTGCTTTGTAGTACAATGTTGCAGAGTAAAACATTTTCAGCTTACGATGAGAAGGAATACAGTTCTGCAGGAAAACAAACATGCACAAGGTATTTTCCAAATATATCTGTCCTTGACTGTGCTACAGAATTCCTCCTGGGCAAGTAATTTAATCTTTCTTTGCCTCAGCTTTCTACCTGAAAAATGGGAATAGCAATATTTTCCAAATGCTTTTTATCAATCTTGTCTGACTAAAATATTAGCTCTACTGTGCAGCAACAGTAATTACATTTTACTCCATAACCATTTCCCAAACTCAGCCAAAAGTCTCAAAGAAATAAGCCAAATAGAAAACTTTGTGCCAAATATATAGCTTTTACTTACTTTTGAAGCTTTGATGGAAGAAATGTAGTGGGACTCCTTTTGAATTCTTTTTCTGAAGATAATTGATGAACAATTACAATTAGAAGCTAGGAAACCTTTGAGATTCACAGGGGAAGAGAATAGGCAGAGAGAACTGTCTGATGGCCTCTGGACTCATCTGTGCAAAACGGTAAGACACAGGTATCTGTCCACTCACTTGACTGATTAGTTAAATTCCCTTCTTCCAGACAAAGAACAGTGAAGCAATAAATCTATGCCTGTTCTTTATGCATAGACAGAAACAGAGCAGAATATGTGGGAATGATATGTTAACTTGAACATTAATCTGTCATGTTAATAGATCTATTGCTTTTCCTACCAGAGAAGGCCATCCTTTAATATGCTACTTTGACCATATTTTCTTCATTTAACTCTTCATGGTACAGTATTTGAGGGTACCATTGCGAATGTTTCACTTGTCCAAGTAACAAAAGCTCTTTGTTCTGTATGCTATTTATCTGTCCATTTGATGTGCTATGGTACAACAATCAATAAGATTAAATAATGTTACTTTCATAAAATCTTGGGCACTTTAATATTAATCTTCTGGGATTATTTTTCTAACTAGCTATGTTTCACTGCAGTCATTTCTTCTGCAGGTGAATTCAGATTTCAGACCAATAGAGTTTAACTGACAGAAACTATTTGATTGAGGCACTTCTCATTCCACCAGATAATGTCTGTGCATAACTGAATTTATTCACTTTTCATTAACTATCCTTCAACTGCAAGAAAGAATCCTGGAGACAAAATGTTAAGTGAAAAAAAAAAACCAAAAACAGTCACACACTAATGTCCCTGGGTGGATAACACAAACACTCACAAATTCATAACTAATGTTCACCAGAGTCAATGGTAGCCTTGATATCTGTTGAGTTTGGACCCAAAGTCTCTTGTTCCCTGACGACCAAGCTTCCCCCGGGGTTTCATTCTCCAATTCACCATAAGGGTACACATATAAGCAAGTAGAAGCAAGGCCTTGGACACTGCAGAGTTGGCTTTAGGATAGTTTCTTTCCTTACAATATTATTTGCATTTTTAAAGCCATAGAATTGCAGGGCAATTCAGTCATCAGACAGAATTTAGTTACGTTCAAAAATCACCTCAGTTCTCTCCCCGGTCAGGATTACTGTGCATGTATAACACATTGACTGCAGATGCATTTTTCTACATTGCAAGTAACGCTTGTACTTTTCAGTTAGTATGACCCACAACTACATGCAGGTAGTATTTTTGAGCTCTCTTTCCCAAACAGTTTTCAAAATGAGGAATTTTCCTCTTCTTTCTTTGTAAATATATCACAAAATGGTTTAGAAGGGACCTCCTGAGATCATATAATCCAATTATATGCTTAAAGGACAAGAATCCATAAATTTCAAGAACACATAATGAATAAATGATTACATAGAAAGATCAAAAATATTTCAAAGATGTTCACTATGTGTGATTAAGAAAAATGTGATATCATAAAAATCTTACTTTTGAGAATAGCTGACTATGATGAACCCTTTCTGATGAAGTCACAGATTGTATATGGCAGGCCTATACCCAAATGACTACTGACTTACATATGGGCCAGACCTAATGACTTACATTTTGTAAAAAATCTCCCCAAACAATTTTGTTACATTATTACAGATTTGTCTTATTTTACCTATTTTTGCTATTTCTTGCATGAAGTTGTTATGCTGTAGGAAAGGTTTTGATTTGTATTCAAGTTCTTGAGCCAAGTTTATAGTAGACTGACTCAACAATCCAGTTCATGGGAACATTCCCTCATGTATCATTGAAGTGCATCTCTGAAGTCAAATTTGTCAGCTATTTTGATACCAGGCAGCAAAGCTACACAGCTATTTAGAACAAGAAGTCAAGAAATGTCATGAGTGTCGTCTGAGGATTTACATTGGAAAAAACTTTGTAAGTTGAAAAAGAGTAGAAAATTCCATTAACTAGAATTTGTAAGAAGTAATCTAGCTAGAAAGTAAAAAAAATACCTTGTGGTTTAGGCCCATTGCTAAAAATAAAAACATAAAATATTTTTTAACCTAATTATAAGGTCATTTTAAGTTAGAGAGTTAAAATACTATCAATACATGAAAATTCCTGTATCTTGGATTTTCAGGCTTGTAGTTACTGCTGAAGGAAACCTTGTAACTCAAACCCTTCCTTTTTTTGCCAACAGCTGAAAAAATCATACAAAACCTTGAAATGACACAGATGTCGATTACAGGAATGGTTTCTTTCAAGTGAACGGAATTAATGCTTCTCAGGATACTGTCACATGAAAACCTACACTGCAAAAACTAGCCTTCTTATCTTTCCATAGGATATTGTTGTCCCACTGTAATGCAAAGCAGCCTTAGCATCATATTGAAAGTTGGCACACTGAGGAGAGTTCATGAGTACAACATTGAGATGTAGTATGTCTAAATTTATTAAAGGTTGACAAAGCATTAATGTTGTATTCCAAGTCTATATATCACAGCACCTAACAATGAATTCTTAGGTTAAAAGTGAAAAATTAGATCTGTGAGAGGGTTCTCTCACATAATAAATTAGTTGAGATATGAAATATCCCAAGAGTAGATTCTCAGAGTCTATCCATTGATAAAGAAGCCTATGGAGATTTGATTGAGGGGAAAAAAACCAGTGTAATGTTCTCTTTTTACATGAGAAGCTAAGCCAACATGCCAAATTGAGGACTATCTGGAAATGAAACATAAATGACGGCAGCCAATGAAAACATAATTACAACAATTGGCGTAGAAATAACAGAATTTATGAAGAACCACATGAGCAGGGTGGGCCAGGAAGAACTCAAACTCCCATTTCACGTTCTGCCTAAGTGTGGGAATTACAGAGAAGATTTCCTCACATGGAGTCTCATTTCAACCAGCCAGAAAGATGGAGTGGAATTCGTGCACGTCCCAAGAGTAATGGACCACAGGATGTTTGAAACTGCACGGGTTTGCTGGTATCAAAAAAACAGAGCAAGAAAAAAAGAGTTCTTTACAGAAAAGTGTCCAGGTGCATTCCCAGAATCAAAGCTTTTATTGTAAGAATTTAAATGGCAACAGTGCAAACATGAAAGGAAAATAGTGAATGATGGCACTGGTGTTGAAGGGGAAGAAATGTAAAATAATACAAAAACCAGAGCAGCTTATTTAAGTTTTCTCCCTTTCACTACCTTACGCAGCAAGATACTACAGTGATGAGAAACAAAAATACTTGGAAAAGTAGATTTCATAATGCAGCAAAGTTTGTCTAGTGAAATTACACGATACTGTACTTCAAACTGCATGTGATAACAAACTAGTGTTATTTCTTCTGGACAGTACTATGAAAAAGGACTATAATAAAGTATGTTACAAAAATAGAAACATTTGGAATTACATGTTTGAAAGTCTCTGGGGATGGCTTAAGAGTGTTCATCTTCTGGCACTCAGTAGCACATAAAATCTTGAAGTAAGCATAAAGTCCTCTGGACTGAAATTAAACCTCAGCATTTCAAACCTTTCCCTTCTAAAATCTTGTTTAGAAACAGTAGGAAATTTTTGCCATTTAAAAAATAAAATTAAAAAACAAAAAAATAGATGAGGCTTCCTGAGTCTCCTGTAGACCAAGCAGCTCTCCTTTTCTACTTACTGGGGAAACCAGATGTCCTGAGGGCTCTGGCTGAAATTTACAGGGAACCAGTTGTCTTTCTAGAAGTCGCTGGGTCCTGCATAGCAAGCAGCACAGCACTGTGCAACACAGCAAGCCAAGGAGTAGGAGAGCTGATATGAAACCCACAGGTTTCTGTGGAAGACCTGATGAAACTGGTAGATTCTCACAGACTTTTTCAGTTTTAATGAGTATAAACATTTTCACAAACCCAAAATATTTCTGAGCAAACTAGGTAAAGGATTTGGAGGTTAGCTTTTAAGAGCTATTCACTAAAATTCAGTCTCCAGAGTGCTTACAGATCAACAATGAAAATAGTCATTTAATTATAAAGCTGTCAGCTCAGGTACTGGAGACTCTCTCCCTCTCTACACTAGTACCAAAGTTTATACCACTACATTTTTCCACTATTCAGTGAGACTGCTACCTGAACTTCTTTCTTAGCTTGGTTATCTACATTATATGGATGTTCTTCATTATTTTTGAATCTTTGAGAAAAGTTTTGTAGACTCCATTTCAGTGGTCTTTCATACTTTATCCATTCTGTCTTCTTTTTCTTCATCTGAGGAATTCCTAAACTTAATTTTATCTTAATATGAATGTGAAGAAAATTTGAGATGATAGTTGTATAATATAGTCATGCAAAAATGTGCTTTATTTGTCTGACATCTATGTATACTAGTAAGAATGTTTTTAAAATAATCAGAAAATGTTGAGCTGCAAATGAAATAATAGGAGGAAATATTATATGATAAACAACATGGGCCAAGTTCAACTTGAATATAATTTCTTTTACTTTAGTGGCATTACATCAGGAATTTATTTGACCCAGTGTACTCAGAGCAGCAAACAGAAGTTAAAGCTACAGAGAAGGTGTTAGAAGATAAGCAGGTGTAAAGCACCTAGAAAAGGGATTTACAGTTCCCAGAGTAAAGTTTTGTAAATTCACAGACAAATCAAACACTCCCATAGCTGCAGTGATCTGTGAGAAAGTAGAATGTTTTTCTGCCCCATGGTGCCAATCTGAAAGGTTCTGTGTGGATATTTTCTCCCTTTTTAGTGTTGCTATTGTTCCTACTGTTATTGCATTATCCAGGCAACATGAGGACCCCTTTTTGGTCTACACTGCACAGACTGACAGCAAATGAGAGTATCTGCCTATCTGACTTTATAAATTAGACGAAGTTATACAAATGATAGAAGGGGGAACAGGACACAAGGAAAGAAGCGACTTACTTGTAGTTACTAATAGAATTCAACTTTCCTCTATTTCCAGTGCTATCTCTTATCTCAAGATATTTCAAATCATTGGTCTATTTTTGTTGAAAAGAACCAAGATCTCTTCAATAAATTAAATTGTGAACAATATTGCATGAAACATTATAGCAACATTGTAAACAATAGCTGAAAGCTGAAGAAAATCCAACAACTGTTTGACGAAGATTGCCAACAGTTTTATTAATCTGAAACAGAAAGCAGAAATTCAGGTAAGATTCACCTTATTCTGGGATCTAGTGTAAAACGGTTTATTAGCAGTTGCTTTTCTGTGTGGGTAACATAAAAGAAGTTAAAGTTTCATTTCATAGCTTACACACTGAGAAACTTAAGACAATCAAAATGTTAATTCACCTAATACTACTATGGCAATGGATAAGAATGCAGAAGGTTGATTTTCTCTCTCTGAAAACAAAACTTGGATGTTTTGGGCAGCAGAAAAAGTTCAGATATCTCTTAAAACCTCTGAAACATCTTTAACCTCTGAAAGCCAAGAAGAGCATTAATTCCAGCTCACATTAAGGATCATTGTGTGCAGAAGTCCCTTTGTAGTGGGTGCACTGATGATTTGTGTCCAACATCAGACCATTGGCTGGCCAAATAGATAGCACATTTACGCTCTCTAAAAGGTATGCTGAAGCATTACATTGACTTCAAGAGTTGAAAGTTTTGAACTTTATCCATTCTTCTGAGGTGTGGACTTCAGAAGCATGAATCATACGTATCACTATTTCTCTCTTACAAGCACTAGCAAGCAGGCACATAGGAGTATTTCCAAAATATGTACTGTGGTGGGCACATAGGTAAAAATTCCTATTGAACTGTGAAGGGAAAGGTTGGGAAATGGCCTGACCTCCTGCTCCAAACTTTGAAAGAGGAAACTTTTCTTCTCGCAGCTTCCCTGACTTCCTTCTCTTCCTCTTTACCTTCCCAACACATGTTTTCATGAAGTCCTATGATTACAGAAATCAGGAGGAATGAGTCCATATTTTACCTGCAACTATCTCAGTTTCCAGTGAAGCATGTACATGAGAATTTATTTGTGACTATCCACATGAAAAAAAGCCTTCAGTTCACTTTGCTGAGACATGCACCCCATGACAACCTGTATGTTGTAAGGAAGTGTCAGGTTTTGAGGCAAGAGGTAAACAACTGGAAAATCTATCATGCGTCTACCCTGGTCTGAAAGTCACAAATGGGAAGACAAGAGAGCGCTGAGGCTTGGGCAGAAAGCAAAAGAACCAATAGACATGCAGATAAATATATATACACTGGTGTGATTCTCTGAGCAGGACTAGTATAAAAATGTTATAGTTTAGTTTTTGAATGAATAATTTATCACACCCAAATATTTAAGTAATTTTATTCAAGGATGTGTTTTGTTTATATCATCTTATCAGGAGACAGAAACAGTATTCTGGGAACTTAAGTGACCAATGGCAATAAAGAGACGACAACAAAAAGTAGCCAGTTAGAAAATGCTTCTATAGTATACTTACTATAACTTTGGGAGCAATAGATGGCAATTTTTATGATTTTATTTGGTGATCACTGATTTCCTAGTCATTTATGTTCTTCAGGCACAGGAATAAACTGCAAAACCAATTCATTTAAAATAATGGATTCATGTCTGATCTTCACAGAGAGGAAAAGAAATTTGGAAAGATGACCCAGTATCTCAGAAAGGCACAGACACCAAAAGCCAAATAAAAAGAACAATAATAAAAATAAGTTGTGTCTTTTCTTTCAAAATATCACAATTTTAATGCTATCTAATGATTCCTGGCCTCTGACTTCTTAATGCTTTAGTTTATGTTACTTTTTGAGAAAATAGTAACAGCTTGGCTAATCATTAAGTAAACTGCAAAACGTGAACTTATAAAGAATGTGAAAACATATGCATTGGATAATCAAATTCAGTAACATCTCTTCAATATCATACATGTTTAGGAGAAAGTATAAAAACAGTGTAAGCATACTGTGATAATCCCCACAGTGTGACTTCCCAGATTCTAGTAATGAGAAAAAAGAATAAAAGTATATTTCAGAGAAAAGATTTGGAACAAACAACTGAGAAACTAGTTTTCAGTGAAGCACCTCAGATAGCAAAACTGTGATTCAAAATCAGAAGATACCATTGTGTATATGAGGACAGGTTATATTATCTCCTAAAATGTAATTTATTTTTGGATGAACCACGTGCTGAACACCAACATGTTGTTGACGTAAATGTTCTGTTCCTTCACAAAAGCCAAAAGACAAGACTTTCCCTGCAGCGTTCAAAGTATCCTCTGTCAGGACTGTTTCTTGCAAAGGGAATTCAATCTCCATACCGTAGTTAATCCTTGACCTTCCATCCACGTCTGCCAAGGAAAGTGACAGTTTGTGTCAATTAAAGTGATGTGTGTTGTGTCTTGGACACAGCTCCACTGGGACCTGGATTGCAATCAGCAACAAATTACGTGGCAGGTTTTGAACAGATCAGATCAGATAGTCATGAAATGTTAGCCATTAGACATGACTTAGCCAAATTTGAACTAGTAACTGATAAGATAGTGGCTCCATATTACCGCTTCTGTTATTCTACTGACAATTTGCTGATCCATCCAAGATGTGTCTAGGGTTATATGTCTTCAAAGACATGCACCAGAGTACTTCAAAGTGTTTCTATTGCATAGATGAGTTTTTTCATGCCATTGTAGTCAATGTGCATTTTGTTTACAAACCCAGCTAAGCTGAATACAGAATCGAAACCAATCAGAAAACAATGTAATTATAAAGGGCTATATATTTTAAATGCATTACATAATATTCCCCCTCTCCCCCCAAATATTTTATTTGAATTGCTTTTCTACTGTAGTTCAGTATAATAGCACTAGGACTATGTGTACTGTTTTGGTCTTCTATAGTTTTCACTGACCTTAGCATGAGTTAACTAGAATTAGGCCTCAAGTACTGTATATGCAATCGGAAATTCTCTAGGCATTATCAATAGGCATAAAGCATCTTTCAGTTTAGTTCATGGTAGTCTGGGATAATAAACTTAATGTTACTGTTAAAATTGAGGAGTAAGAATCATCTTTATAAATAACATATCACTGGACATACAGGATCATTTTTACAAGAAAAGGAATTATTTATTTTAGAGGGTTAGAAACATAAGGAGCCGTCCGAGAAGGATTTGCAAACAGAGCGCTAAAAGAGTACTGTGGAGGGCCAGAAAACCTGGGAAATCATTTAGGAGGATAGGAAATATAGCAGAGTATTGTATATGAATAAGCCAGGAGGAGCAGTTCCAGGAATAACTTCTGCTCACCTGTAGGAAAGACTGGATTCAACATAAGGCTAAATAGGTTCCCACTCCAGCTCTGAAGGTCATTATACTTACAAAAGAAATATACAATATAAAGTATGAAAAATAAAAATGTGTACATAAATCTGAAATATAAATGTTAATACATTTTTACTTGGAATAAGGATTTGAACATGTATCTAATAAAAGTACAATGGTCCTTTTTAATATGCAGAAATATGTAAACTATGCTTAATTAATCTTGGGGACAGCATATCACCAACTTCTCTTCAAAGGCATGAATGACTGGAGGGAAAAGTTTCATATTAAGGATTGCAACTGCTCACCAGGGTTTTCTTTCTACCTATGAAAAGGGCCACAAACAAGATGATTCCTGTGAAGCTGTGGCCGCTGCTAGACACCTTTCCGTTGCAATACACAACCTTCATCTTTGTGCAGGCAGGAGTGAGGAAATATCCACAGTTTCAGCTCTTTAGGTCAGGGCAGAACCTGAGCTGGGCTGACTGGATTCCACAAAGGTAAAAGGACTTTGTGGGTGGCATCATTACTGACCTGGGGACTCAGCTGAGCACACCCGGAAAAGTCCACTAAATCCTTTCCTGAACAGAGAATAACAAGAATATTTCAAGACCAGTCACACCATAAATATTTGTGGGAACCAAACATTCTTTTATTTAATGAACAGTGAAGCTGAATGAATGAATGATCTTTTCAGTGGTCACCCACTTTTAGCTCCAGTTCAGGAGTTGGTTACTTCAAACAAAATACTAAGATGCTCTTTAATGTAATGCTTATTTTAGGTCACTTAGTGTCCACTGAAATCTGTGGCATTATTCTTAATTTATATTGGCATAAACAACTTTAAAACCAATCAAAATCTCAGATTCTTGTCAGGTCTGGGCTTTTTTGGTTATGTTTTTTGGTGTGTTTATGTCTACTAACTCACCCTCTGTTACTCAATTATAACTTTATGTTTCATTTAACGAATTTTGAACTTTGGTAAAAATGTAGAAAAGACACGCAGCTACTGAATATTCAGTATAAAAATTCCCCATTCTGTCTAGAAAAGAAATTAAATCAGTCCTTACCTAAAAGAAGTTCTGGATGCATTCAGCCAAGCAAAAATATCAGCTTATACTTATTTGAGGATTTTTTACTAAAGGAAAGAAGAAAGCAAGTAGAATAATTTTAATGGACACTTTCTGGGAAACTTATGGTAGGTTTAATAACCTTCATGATTTTGCATATTTGATGACCATAGGAGTAATGAGGTTGTTACAACAGTAGCTTTATCAGCTTCTTAAATAGCTGTAGGGGATATTCAATGAGAGTGTTATTGTCAGCCTGCTGTCACTCTTTAAAACCCTTCTAGTTAGTTTAAGAGAGCCTGACAATGAGCAGCAAGGTGTGAAAACTGAAACGTAGCAGTACGCTTGGGAAAGCAGACAGCAGAGCTGAAGATCTGTATATCAGATACTTTGATAACATGTATAAACATGCTGGATTTTTTTCTCCAAGTGTTATATTAGTAAATGAAAATCAAAAGAGAGATCTTTTAGATTCTCAAATTATTTCCTGTGACTCTAGTGAGCTCAGGGGTCATGGGGCATTGTCTGCTCCAGATGGAAAAAAAGTCTAAAATCCTTCATGTTGAGACTGTGGCATGGAATATACAAAGGCCTTTTTTGAGAAAACATCTCTAGGATTACTTATTTTAAATGAGGTTGACAAATTTTAATTCAAGGAGTAATCCACCTCTTTTGTGGTTGGGTTTTTTTGAAAGTTGAATGAATCATTGCTATAAAACTATTGTCCATGGCCACAGCACCATGGAATGAATTTCATTTATGCACTGGTTAATTAATACACATTTATTCTGTATAGCTGAGTGAAAAGTGATATTGAAGTTTATACTATGTTCTGCTTTGAAGCATACGAAAGAGACATCATGTCTGAGAGATGCAGTTTTAATGATACAGTACATTAGAATTCACTGTTCTCTTAGAGATCTGTGTGCTCTGTTATGCATACACAGAAATGCATACATGGATACAGCAGACACTGTCAAATGAAAGAAAAATAAATTACTTTGTTGTCAGTGCAAAAAACGCAACCCTTATCACTACGCTTTGCATGGCCAACAGAGTGCTAAATTATTATCTCTTCTGTAGACATAAAAGACTAGATCCACACAGAATACATGCTCATTATAAAAAGTGGCAGTGTTTCTCTGTACCTGCTGCACCCCAACTCCATAGTGGGATTAGACACAGTAAAGTCAACCCCACATGAAGCACATGAAAATACTGCGTGGACTGTAGTAGTGCTAAAATGCTGAGAACTATTGATCCAGAGAATATATGCCAGGTTTCAATACAATCAGTGTCTACAAGCTTTTTTATAGCAAGTGTAATTGGAGGTATGTGAACATTGTTTTGACATTGCAAATGCTTTGGAATGGCTTTCCTTTTTTGTTTACAACAAATAGGAATTTGGTCTCAAATTGGTAGCCTATTGCAAATAGTTAAAAACACTTTCTAAAACAGTCCTTGTTTCTGTAACTCAGATCTGAACCTGTTTCTTTTGAATAACCTCAAAACCAGAAAATTAATCCAAAAAAATTTAAGAAGAGTGGTGACTTATCAGACCTAACCAGATGCAATTCATCTCTTTATTTTACATTTTTAAACATTGGTAGGATAGTTATACATGACAAGCAAATAAATGTGTTTCTTGGGCTGGGTGCAGATGTGATATTCTTCCATACCGAGAAATACAACAGTGAATGCAGACAGATGTCAATGCAGAATGGCTGCAAAAAAGCAGAACTGCAGTTACCAGTTAGCCGATTCTGCTGTATTAGCGCAGATTTCATTATTAACTGAACATACATTAAAGTACTTTTTAATGGGACATTATCAAGTGCTTGTCTATAATTGTATATATCTGTAGTTTGCTTTAGTTTTAAAAGCCTCTTAGACACTTTTGCTTTGTCAGAATGGTTTCTCTTCATTGGGCAAATGATGCTATTTCATCCTGAGCACAGGACAGCTTGACCTACTGAAAATACAACTAACTTCGTTGCTGGAGCCCCAACTCACAGTCACTGTTACTGCTGACACTATTATACTCAGTGGGCCTGATTTAATCTGTTTTATGCACCTTTGTGGTAAGGGATAAAAGAATGTATATTCAGCCAACAATAATGGTCCCCTGGCATATAGAAAGCCCCATGAAAGGAACAGCAAGGTTGGTATCTGTGACATATATAAGCAAAGCATATGTTCCCCTGTATGGCAGTCTTCAGTGGAGGTGTACGGGTTCCCTCCAGGCTTCCCATAGGCTAAGTGAGATACATTGCATCAGCTTTACAGTTAGCTCAGGGAGTTTCTTTAGCCCAGCATTGAAATCTGCAAGGTAGGATACCTCCCTCTGAATCAAAACCTGTTTCCTAATGGAGCAGCAGTCTCATGGAGATCAGGTGGGGACGACAGCGAGAAGGAAGGGTTTGGAGAAGGAGCCAGGAGTTCTGTCTGAATACATGGGGCTAGCAGGCCAAATGCAGGGCATGTAGCTTGGTAAATAGATTTCTTAACTTACCTGCATTGCCAGTTTACCAGCTAAGCACTGAGTTTTCAGGGAGTCACTATCCAGCATGCAGATCAGAAATCAGTAGCTTTCTGTTCTGTTGTCATTTGAGATGGGGAAAAAAGGTAAACAATTGATTATTTCACTTCATCCATTCTGATTTAGCTAGTTCTAATTTTTTGACACTGACTAGCATTGCTTAAGGGAGAACAGAGAAGGGAGAATGAGCTCAGAAATTATTAGGTAGCAGCGAATTTTGGTGCATACTGCTGCCCATCATTTTTACTGGAAAGGAAAAATCCAGAAGTTAAAAAAAAAAAAAGTGTGCATCATTTTGCTGCAGTCAATTACTAATCTGCAAGTTGCAGATCAGCAGACAGTGGTGAGGTGTTATGACCCAGATTATGTAAATTTTGACTACCATGCCACTGCAGTAATAAAAAGCAGTTAACGTTGACCGATTTCATAAATGGCTTAAGCACTTTCCATTGTTCATTGTTGAAATTCAACATACTTTTCTACTTAAAGTGAAAATTAAAACTAACACAGGTCTAATTAGATTCACAGTTTAACCAGTGATTTTTATGAGGTAATAAAATTGCCTGTCATTTCTAAGGTTGAAGGATATATTGTCTTTATCTAAATATTTTTGAAAATTACTCTCTCTAGTTTTAAATGAGACTCAGTGCTGAGTGGGGGAATAATGAATTGTGGGAATAAAGATGTAGCCATGGTTTAAATTGCTAAATTTTATTGAAAGATACAAAGAAAAAGAGCTCACTTGATATTTTTGCATGCATTTTTATTTCCTTATGCAAGTTACGACTGAGGAATGTTTTTCAAATGAGCTTTCTTTTGTTTACAGATAATTTTTGCATTTTAGGACAAGCTGTATCTAGAATAACCGGTACAAATATTTTATTAGTGTTCTTTCCATTCACAAATACACACAATCTTAACATACAAGCATACCAACCTTCCCAAATGTGTAGTCAGAATCAAATTATCTGGGCTTTAAGACCTTTTCTGTTATGGAAAGGGTCTATTCCTGGCCACACACAATGGTGCTGTGACCTTAATTACAAAAAGTAACTACAAACCAGTCCATGTTTTTTGATTTCTGGACAAGGTCATGTTGCTTCTCATTGCACCTGGAAAAAAATTCCAGTGAAAGATAGATTTTAGCTAAATAAAGTAACAGTTGTTCTTCAGAATCTGCAGGGATTGTTTCTCTTTGTGCTGTTGTTATATAAAAATTCTGCTGGAACTTATTTCTTGGGTGGCTAGCTTGCACTGAAGAATTGTATTAAAACCTCATTCCTTTAGCTATGACAATTACCCAACCTCTGTGCTACTGCATATTAAATAGTTACATGCAACATGACTTGGATATCAACATCTTATATTTTCACATTTATACTGGGAGCAAAAATGAATCTGCTAGAATCTATTCAATTGCCAGTAGGCGGATATGGACTTCATCCGTGGCTTTCAGTTAATTAGGTCAGCTAATCTGACTATCTATCTCCAAGACATGTATACTTATATGATCACTATTAAGAGCAGCTACAAAATGAAGAATGCTCCAGGGGTTAGACTAAGAACTGCATGGGGCAAACCTGGAACATATAAACCTGCATAGACTGTTTCAGTTGTCTGTTAATACAAAGCATACTTTAATCCAGTAGATTTGGGATATGTTTGGAGATATTAATTCAATCACATTTACCACAAAGTCATAAAACCTTAATAACACACATTTGACTTCCTAAACATACATCCACAGATTTTTTGAGACAAAGCTACTCTTTTCTGTGAGAACATTTGTTCACATAAATATACTCAAATGCATAAAATATCCTGAAAGCTTAAATAACTTTTCTAAGGCTGGATGGAAAATTAACCAGTCAATCATTAATGATTGTCAGCTATAAATGGAAAGTCACAGGGCTGAGCTTTTCAAAGAAAGACAGGCATGTATATCTAAAAAGCAAGATAACAAACTTATATCCTGTTTGTGACCTAAAGCAAGGGGACTGCAAATCCTGTCATTTAGCTTGCAAACTCATTTTCTTGCTACTCCCTCAGCAAGAAAGTACTCCCTACTCCCCCTCTTCCCTTTGAATACATCATCTGTGAAGCTACATTAAATGCTTTTTTTCGAAAACACACACTCACACATGCACACACACAATACAGAGTGAGGCGGTAACCTTTAAAAGTAGCAGGTCTCAGGAGACCACCAGGTGTAAAATACCAGCATTTCAAACAGCACTGGGAATGCTCATTGGAAGGCCTAATGTTTCTCACGGAAGTAATTAATTGGATTTCTAAATGTTATGGCTTCAGAGAAAACTTTGAAAACAGGTAGCCTAAAACAAGGTCCATTTTTGGTAAGAGACATATTATCTTACTGTTCTCAAGCCAAACTGATGCTGGAAAAGTGCAGGATTGCTGCATGTGTTGTTACGAACTGGCTCAATGAAGAATAAAAAAAAGTACCAGCTTGGAGAGAGGTTTCTTTCTTCCGGGAGCATTTGACCCCTCTTTGGCATGGCAAGCACACTGCTTCTCAACAACGTGACTAAAATGGTGCAATCTAGCCTTAAAACATCCCATCAGTCAGCTTCAGCTGACCTCTCTATAACTCAGTTCCCTCTAATAATAAAATATGTGCAAACTTAAGGAACTTTACTGAGTACGTGCAAGTGTAAGAGGATTTAAAAACCAAGAAGGTAGAAATTAAGGCTAATTTCAGAAACTGCATTGATTCAAAGCAGCTCGATCTTTATTTAAAGGGAAAATTTTACATTTAAACTATTACATATTTGTCTACTTAGTAGCAAGCAGAACTGAAAGTCCAAAGATGACTTTGAAGTTCAGTTGATAAATTATCTCCAGACCCTGGAAAACTATTGTAATACAGCTGCCTGACACAAATTTCAGACAATAACAAAATTGTAGCCATCTGCATGTTTCTGTCTTGGGGTCGGGGGGTTGTGTGTGTGTACATGTGTGTGTTGCAAAGGTAAAATTCTCAGTTCTACTGGAGAGTCACGTCACTTGAGGGAAATTCAGACTGATGTTGCTGTTTGTCATGCTACCTACACTGCCAAATATCAATAAAGCATCTCCTTAGTGGAGGCTGAGTACTGTACTACCTGCTTCCTCTGCATGAAGTTTACTGGACTACCACAAGTTTCATTGATATGATTATGTCAGGAGGGTTTATGATAGCTAAGGAAAACCTATGGGTTTTGGTTTTTTTATATTAATGGCCTTCTTAAGCTTAACTGAAACAGTGTGCATTAAATGCTTGCACTGTGCTTCAAATCTGCCTCAGCTGGTACTAAAGGCTTGAAATTGTATGGTGCTATGCACATTGGTATTGCCACAGGGTTTTGAATCTTTCTGTAGTAGTTTCTTTATTTTCTTCTGAAATTACAGCCACTGTCTAACTTGATATAAAGAAAATATTTTCTCACCTTTTGAATGCATTTTTGCATTTCTTCTTCCAACTCGAACTGTACTTTCTGGATAAAATTGGAAATCATATCACACTGGGAGTGAGTGAGAGACTGTAATTCATGACTCACCAGCTTAATCTCCTGTATACAAAAGCTTCTCAGTACAGATGATCTGTGGAGCATGCCAAGCCTCCAAGACAGAATTCACACAACAGGCAAGGCAACAATAAATTGCTATAGTAAAATTAACTGTGCTTGTGTAGGAAAACAAAATCATCATACACTCTCTGCAAAGAGAAGCAATATGCTTACTCCCTTTGGTGCTACAGGTATGAGGGCTATATAATATGAAGGAACATTTTTGAACTGAAAGAATGACCTGGAAGATTCAGTCATGGTGAGTCTTTGATGGATGCTGTAAAACTTTCTGAGAAAGCACCTCTTTGCAGCTAGCATTGCTCTTTTTCCAGCATCAGTTATTATATGTTTTAGATGTGGATGCATAAACAAGTAACTGCAGGGCAGTCTGGCATGTGTAGATCACCTTCTCCACAGTCCCTATGGACAATCATACCTCTACCACATAATACTCTCTACTAGAAAATAGTAAATGCAATGAAATACCCGTCTTTCATTGTATGAAGCCCCTCTTTTTGTCAGCTATGCTATTTCATAGATTCTGTGGGATACTGCAGCGTTACTGTACAATAGATAACAGTTTGCTTTTGAAATATGCCTACCTGATTTTTGTTCATGTATTGATAGGCTGATTCTAACAGCAGACATTCCGTGTTTTCTAGGAATACTACGTTTTGTTTATGCACAACATTAGGCTTGCTGCCAAAGACTTAAGCTGCAACCTCAAAACCAACATTATAATAACAAGAATGTTTTAACCACATTGCACTCAGCCTCAGCCATCACCTTATTCCCTTTAATGGCAATTGCTAGTAACAAGGCTGAGACAGCATGGGGTGAGCTCATGTTAGATCATTTACACTGCTAGTTGCCAAAAAGTGCAGTCCGGTCAAGTATCAAGTTCTAAAGGAATTATGCAAAATGTAATGCCTCTGCTTCTCTCTACACCACCATGACCTAACTGCAAACCAGAATTTCTCACATAACAGGTAGCTCCAAGATTAGCTGAAGTTAAGTGGTGTCCTTTTCTGTGGCTTTCATTTATAAAATCTTTCTCCTATATGGATTCGCTGGTATCTTACAATAACATTATTTAGTGGAACCTTTCCATCAGTGAGAGAGGAAGTATCTCTTCTGTTACATGGTTGCCTATTTTCACTAAATTTGTAGGGACTCAATTTCTTTGTGAAGCCTCAAGTGGCAGTAAGTGGCAGTAAGATATGAAACTGTTAGTGAAGGACAGACAGGCGGAAGGATAGCACAACTGAACAAGGTGCATTTTCTGCAGAAACTGTTAATAACCTCAAATCCCTCAAAAATGCTAACTAAAGCACCCAAACATAATTCTAAAAAAAAACCAAACCCAAAAACAAAAAGAAAACAAAACACAAAACAAACAAAAAACCCCCACAAAAAAAAATTGGCAGGATGCTAGAGCACCAGATAGAAAAATAGCAAATCTCCTGTCCTTAACTTTGACTAAAGCTGGATTTGGTTTCCAGCAAGCTTGAGGAGCTTTTCAGCAACACATCCCTACTGCTTACATTGCAAGAGCGTCTGTAGCAGCTGCAGTTCCCCTCGCCACAACAGCCGCTCAACGCACCACCCACAGCCATGCTGCGGTGTCTTGCAACGGTGTGGGTTACACAGGGCTTTTTGACTGACAGTATGGTGACCAAGAGAGATCACAGGAGTGGATGTTGTGGTCAAGCACCAAGGGCTCTTTCCATTGTAGCAGTAAGGAAAGCAGGTTAACGGAGTTACAGTAGAAAAGACCACAGCAAGGGTCCTTTGGGGACCATGACTCTGTCTGCCAGTCACAAAGTGGTATTCCTACCTTTCCCTGCAGGATGGGGCAACCCCTTTTTAAGAATGTTGGCGATACCATCCTTATGCTATGTCCTTATGCTATGTTCTTACTTTTTAACCTCTCCCTGCCCTGACCCCAAAAGCTTTTTATTCTCTCTTGCTCCTAGATCGTAAGCATTTTTTTTCCCCAAATTCATTTATTGTGTAGCTCTCTTCGACAATGTTCATACTGCAGGGCTGGTAGAGAGTATGCACAGTATCCCCAGCAACTTCACCACCCTTAAAGCCCAGACTACAGGGTCCCTTTGTACAGCCCACTGTTAGTGACTCCCTTGGTGTCAATATGTGCAGCCTCCTCCCCAAGGGACCAGCAGCACACAGGTATGCACCAGCTCACAGCTTAGCAAGCAGACAGGGTTTCACTAACTACTGACAAAAGGTCACAGACTGTGGAGCACACCACAGAGTATCTGTCATGCTCTGACTTCAGTGTTGCAGTTTCAAATCTAATGTCAGAGCCAGGGTAATGTTTCCCTATGGCTGAGACACTCAAGCACTGAACATTTCCTGCTTTGGAGAAGATAAGCCACTGTGAGGAAATCTGTAGTATTTATGAGTCTCTTCCCACCTCAGCAACTGTATCTTTTAAATCTAGAAATAGATTTCTATAATTTTGTATGTAATTCTGGAAATATATGCACTGAGACATTCAGGTCTTTCTTTAAATTTCTTTCAATAACGAGGTCTGTTGAAGTAGTTTCTGTGCCTTAATATCTTCTATTGAAAATGATCACATGCCATACATTTAAGATACTGTGGCTTACAAAGAAATCCATGTCAAAGAATATAGCTTTTTTTTTCTTTTAAATCATCTCTATTTATCAAATAGGTAGTGTTCCAATTATAAGGTGTTTTAAAAGTACGCCTGCTAAATAACTTCAGAACACAAGTTGTTGCATGTGCCAAGTCTCTACATATGGTGAAACTTTAAACAAATACTTAGTAGGATAATAACTCACAAAGGAGTTATGTGTCCTAGTTGTACATTTTTTCCTTGTGCAAACTGTTGAAGTTCTGTTTTGTGGGGTTTTTTTCTTCACAAGGGCATGTCATTTTGCTAATGGATTTAACACCACTATTTGGTCCAATTTCCTCATGTCTCCCTCAATCAGCACGCAAACCACTACAGAGGAGGAAAAGCATAGAGATTCATCTTCTTCATTTCAGGGCCCTCGAGGAGGCAATCTGTTATTTCTTTTCCTTTGAAAAACTGTATTTAGTGATGGGTGAAGAGATTGAGGAATAGCATGCAGTGAGACCTTCCCTGGAGCAGACCTGAGTCCAGAACCATTGAGATAAACGAAGTTTCCATACAAACTACAGAAAAATACATTGACTTTTCCTATTTTTTAATTTTCATCACAGTTTCCTCTTTACTGCTATTTACTTTCTTGCTTCTTTCAACTTTCTTTACCTCCTTTCCTTAAATTATAAATTTAATTTTCACTCTCACAGTCTTTTGACTGTCTTCATTTGCCTTGAGACCTGTTTCTGGGAACTGCTTTTTTCAATGCAAGATATATATTGGTTTTTGTTTGTCAGTTTTCTCTTTTTGTGGAGTCCTCCTCTCAGAGCAGATAAGTAAGCAGTGTAATGCTGCATAGAGCAAACCTGATGGAACAAAGTAATCAAAGTTGATTACCTTGCAAGCCTCACCCTTCTATTATGTATTGTTTCTCTCATGATCAGCTCAAGGCTTTATCACTACAACAGGTGCTAGCATGCCAGAAAAGTCTAATGGTCTATCTAGTCTTTTAACTTTAATACCTGAAATTTAAAAGATATTTTCTCCTATTTTAGTGAAGAACTACTTTATTATGCACTATGGAAAAAAACCAACAACAAACAACCAAACAAAACTCCATTGTAAAGTGATTGAAATAAATAATTATTAAGGGAGATCAACTAATAACTGAAGTTGTTTGAGACAAGATATTTTGCTCTCAGAAATGCTGATTCCTCAAAGACACCTTTCTTTGCAGGAAGTGCCATGACTGTTCTGAAAGGTATGGGGTTTTTTGATCTAAAGTTAACAGAAAAACATAATCCAGTCCAGATTAGACAGTTTAGTCAGTAGCCTGGAAGGCAACAACCTTTTTGAAATATTTTCTTTGTCTGACTCAGCAAAGACTTAATCTCAGTCCCCCATACCAGAGATGATTTTTAATGTTCTTCAGGGGAGGATCTCTTTTTGTCTCTCTTGAGATTTGTCTGTATATTAAGAAGGGGAGAAATTTGAACCTAAATCACTTCATGAGTGATTCTCTTTTCACTATTCTGAAATACAATATTTACTTCTGTTTCTAGAAGATTGTTTTTGGGGTGGAAATCTGATGTACTGCGAAAGTATATAGAATAAGTCACTATTCACTGCTTTCTGAGACATTTCCTATGTGTCTTCTACTGTTAGAAGAGGTGTGTTAAATTTTTACTCTCTCCTGCTCTGCTCCATTAACACTAAAGGCTACAAGCACCTACATGTCCTGCACTATTCATTATTTTTATGTAGTTTGTACTACTCAAAAGAGGTTTTTACATGGTTTTCTTAGTGATACTCTCACCCTTTGGACTTTCATTTTCTATTGAATTTGAATTTTACTGGCAGTAGTGCTTCTGGAAGGCAGCTTCCAGATCCCTGTCTGTGAGTAACTGCAGAAACCAAGTAGTGACAGTGACAATGCTTTTGTATGTATCCACCCAATCTCAGCTTATAAAGAATGAATACCAACACCGCCTACAAAAATTTTGATAACAAAAATGTATTCTTTTGAGTTGTCAGAATACTTGAAAATGACTGGCTAGGAGGAAATTGTTATCTTTTCATAAATAAGAGGGAAAGATGTTAAAATAGTAGACTATTATTTGAAGGCTAGAGCACCTCTCTTACGAAGACAGGGTGAGTTGGGGTTGTTCAGCCTGGAGAAGAGAAGGCTCCGGGGACACCTTATAGCAGCTTTCCAGTACCTAAAGGGGACCTACAAGAAAGCCGGAGAGGGACTTTTTACAAGGGCATGTAGCGATAGGACAAGGGGTAATGGCTTTAAACTGAAAGAGGGTAGATTTAGATTAGATGTAAGGAAGAAGTTCTTCACTGTGAGGGTGGTGAGGGACTGGCACAGGTTGCCCAGAGAGGCTGTGGATGCCCCATCCCTGGCAGTGTTCAAGGCCAGGTTGGATGGGGCTCTGAGCAACCTGCTCTAGTGGAAGGTGTCCCTGCCCATGGCAGGGGGGGCGTTGGAACTAGATGATCTTCAAGGTTCCTTCCAACCCAAACTGTTCTATGATTCTGTGATGTGAATGCTCATTTAATATGATGAAAACCATTCATGGTTTTGTATTTCTGATTTTATATTCAATTCTATGTTATATACATTAATATTTTCGATGTCAAAGCCCCCCCCCCCCCCATTTTAAATGAAGGGGAAAAGAAGTTCAACATTAAATTAATTTTCACACATTAAACCACTTCAGAAAACTATTTTGATTTATGAGCATTGAATAGATGCAAATTTCATATAAAAAGTTTGTTCAAAGGATTTGATTATGTGACATCATTTAGATCATATTAATCAAAGGAATATACAAGAAAACAGCACCTGATTTTGTTATCTTTCATTAACTGTCTGGCTATTTGAAAGAACTTTAATAGCTTTACGGAAAATATATCTGATAGTAATTACATATTTGCAGGAATGGTATCAGGATGGTATTTTATTAGTACAGTCCAATGCAAGTGAGTCTTGCTTTGACGAGACAGTTAGAGAACCTACTCTGAGGGAAAAAAAAGTCAACTCATGTAGAAGCCTCTGAAGCTGCCTTTGGACGGTGCCAAAATGAACCAATTTTGCTTAACTAAAGACTGTGAGCAGTACCTGGTTCTTACATACAACATGGTTTGTCCCAAGTACTGTCCTGCCAAAGTAGGTCTATGAAATACAGCCTTCCATGAACACTCACTCAGTAGCTGAGCTGTAATTATTTTACAGCCTCGTGACAAACAGGGAAATTATCTGTGTCACTTTTCATTGTTACTCCTACCCTCTAACTTCTCTCAGTTCATCAGGTTGTTATGTATCAATGAAAGTAATAGTCAGAACTATTTACTAGATTTTAAAAAATGCATAGGTGTGACCTATGGCAAAGAAGGTCTCAGAGGGATGGGCAGTAGACTGTTCACACATAATTTCTAAGTCAAGGCAATCTTTGGTGGGCAACATTACTAACTTGAGGCTGTTGCATGGTCTATTTAAGCTGATTGATAACCTCATTTCTGTTCATTCTAAATGGTTTGGACATCACAAAAGTACTTTAGCATCCTTAGGAAAGGTCAGAAGTTTAACAAATTGTAGTGTTATACTACTTCATCACTGGTGGAGGTGACAAGACCTGGATTTATCAAGACAGCTTAGGGGGCATTAGCCTCCTATGCTGCAGTCTAATTATGGTGTGTACAGTCTCAATCATGTGACAGCAACAGTGCCTTTGGTATAATCACCCCATCCATGTTGGTGTCTGTTTAGCTATTACCTGAGGGAGGTTAATTAATGTTTGTTGCAATGTTTTCTCTTGAAGTAGTTTGTAGATGCAAGACAGACTTGGTTCCACAAAATGTTTAAAGGCATTTAGAATTTTTTTCTAGTAAAATGGAGGGAAGACTGCATATTATTGGTCCCATGAGAAAGAGTTCTAGCAGCCAATGTTAGAAAGTGAAGAAATGAGTAGCACTGGCCATGAATACATTTAGGCTGAAAGCCAGTAAATTTTTAAGTGCCTCTGTATTGAGGATCTGAAGAGTTTTCTATCAGAAAAATTATATAAAATAAGTAAATTCTTTTCAGGATCGACCTTGATTCACGTGAGAACTTGCAAGTGTCCTGGATCTGTTATCCTATGTGTGATCCTAACTGTGTGTATCCTTCGAGTGGGAGATTAGCAGCCAGGAATTAAAATTGCCAACAAATATTAAACTTTACTCCTGCAGTCACAGTTGGCTTTTCCTTTCCCTAATCACGGGCATAATTTTACAGCAGCTTGGATGATCTTTATCTACCTTTGATCAGAGTGAGTTACTTCATCATTCATAAATTTATGTCAAAACTTTATGGAAACAAATTTCAACTTCTATTTGGCTCATGAATGATTTAAATATTGCTGGCGGTAACTCACTGTTTGAACAGAGAATTGTGTCACCCCAGTAATATGTTTTTGCTCCATGACTAGATAACCTCCAAACAAGAAAATTCTGTTTTATGTAGCAAATATTTCTGAAATTAACATTTCTGTAAATATTTTACACATGAAAGTGAATAAAGGTTTTCAAGTAGATGAAAGTTTTATTCAAGGAAATGCTTGTGAAAAGTTTTTATTTAATACTTGCTAAAATCTAGACTTCAGCTACTGTTAGATGATAGCTTTTTGTGTAGTTGTTGATTAATCTCCTGTAATGTACTTCAGACCTTTTTTTTTTTTTGATTGTTGCATTTCCTTTGTAATTAAATGTAAGGATTAAAATATCTTTCATGTTATACCAGACCTTTCTTTTAATTAGACTTGGAAACTACTTGGGAGATGCACAAAATTTGAAGCAGCAAGAAAAACATGAGAGGAAAAAATATTTTAAAAATCAACATCTCTGTGGGCCAAGGCAAAGGAGTCTCTTTCAACAGATGAGTATCTTTCCATATGCTGAAGTAGGCAAGAAATTAGATTAGAAATGTAATGGGAGCATTATCTGCATATTCATGTTTTACAGACAGGTAGTGAACACTTCAGAAAAAGGTCTCCCCTTCCCTGCTGCTCAGTCTTGTCTTTAAGGGGTTAGATCACTTACCTCTTCCTCTTGTAGATAGGTCAAATGCTACAGGACATTACTTTGGTCAGAGAAGGTGCTAAAAATAGACTATTTATGCCATTGAGAATGGGTGATATCCTTTTTTCCTGAAGGAAACTTTTAAATGAGATTCCACACATATACATATTCCATCCAGCAGTTTAATTTTTTTTAGAAGTTGCCATTGTCTATTCTCTTTATTTTTAACTTGTATCTGTGCATCATTACCTTCCCTCTGATGATGTTGCAGACAGACCAATACTGTCTTTTTGCTTCAAATATTTTACAAAATTTAAATTATAACAAGCACATAAAAAATAAAATTGGAAGTCTTGAATGCAATATTTGAACCTACAGCCTTGCCTTTTTGGAGACGGAGTTTCTATCTCCAAAGTTCACCACCCATAAGGAGGAAAAGAAATTAAAGGTTGGTCTTGCTCCACATAGGTGATTTGGAAATGTTCTACAACTAACAACTGCCACTCTGGAATTTACAGTTGGGGTGCAAACCCCCCCTTGGAAAATTAAAGGCCAGACTTTAGCACATATTTTCATAGGTAGAACCCATGGATATTAATGACTGGTTTTCTATTCATTAGCCTTCCCCTAGGAGGAAAAAAGCTGGCCTTGTTGTGATAGCTACTGGTAGGAAAACCCATAGCCTGGCTGGATGTACTACCATGGCAGCATATGGGGTGCAGAGATTCCTGCTAGCAGCAGATGGGGGAGGTTAGGGTTTGTATCCCAGGAGTTTAATTAGTATCTGGTTTGGTTTTCAGGTAAGGAATTCCTTTAACTGTTGATCACATATTTTACAACTATCCAGGAACATAAACCCATCTAATTTGGCATCCATAATGAATAAGTAAATAAATTATGTGGCTGAGGAACAGGAAGGCCCAAGAACTTAATACTGTAGTATAAGTACTTTTACTTCAAATTCCTTTGACTCCAAATTGGTAGGAACCAGAAGGCTGATGTCATTTAACCGTGCTTGGTAGAAAATGAGCTGCAGGTCTCTGTGTTCAAAGTCAACAGCTGTCTAGACCTCCACATCCAGAGCTGCAAGTAGTACTATTTGTACACGGGCAGGAAATACCACCTGAGTTGCAAAAGATGTTATGACTATAGACACTGAATTTCTGTTTTAATTTTAGAGAAAAATGTTTCTAAAATCTGGAAGAACAGGATATAGAAATCTTATGGTGTCATTTCCCATGTTGTTCATGAGTGAGAGGTCTTCAGTCTTCCTGAATAAAAATCTTTATTTATAACTTTAGATATCTACAATTTAGACAGCTAGTTTAAGCAAATAAGTTATCCTTTCCTGTCCTAAATACTGTTCGAATTTTTGTATCCAAAGAGCAATTCATCAAATTCTATAAACAAGTAACAATTAACTGAGAGGAGCTGCTCTTTGATGAGTTTTTTTCTGTTTCGATTTCCTATTTATGGCACCTAGAGTTCTAGAATAGAAAAGGAAGCAAACTTGTAAATAGCCAAAGTTAAGTGGGCAAAATAACAGTACAAGGCTGTACAGCCCATATCTTTTGACTGAAACTTAATTTCAACTTCCTCCCCCCACAAAATCTCCTTTCTTTTAGTTGTATTTGTTGAGGAAATATAAATATGGTTTGCAAAGAAAGTATAGATACATTATGAAAAATAACAAAAGACAACCAAGGGTGTATATATTTACAATAAAAAAAGTTTGAGCTGCACAGGCAGTCTTCTTCTAGGGAAGGAGGGAGGAAGGGAGAGGGAGTTGTATACATGGGCCTGTCTAGCTAATCTAATGTAAGACCCCCATCTTCTTCACATCACAGCCTCAAGCAAAATGAGAAAGATAAATAGTCAAGACCAAGGGATGCTTTAGCTCTCCATAACAAGCTGTGTGTAATTTGAATCCTTGTTTCCTTCAGTAATTATATCAATAAGGACAAAAATCAGAGCTTGGACTGAAATATATGTTACCAAGTTGGTAATCTGCCATCCTTCACATTCCCCTGTAAAAAATAAAGTTCTGAGTCAACTATTGAGAAACAAAAGATATCATCCCAGAATAACTATCTGGAGATGGACCAACTATTATCTCATCAGAAGTTAATGCAACTATATTTAAAATTAAAAGCCAGAAACAACAACAGACGGAAGGAATGCAGTCAGCAGCAAAAAAAGCATTGCTATTTAACTGTAATTTTGATTCTGCACCTCTCCCCAGGGTCCTTTTCCATCTTACACTACATCAACCACTTGGCTCATAGACTGCTCTGCACACGGTGGAGATAAGCTGCACATGCTGCTGTGTGTATTTGGCACACAGTGGGTCACACTGCATGGCTGTCTGGATAACTGGGAGTTAGACTGAGAACTTCATATCTCTCCCCCACTGTTTTGGGTTTCCCTTGCCATTTGGATGCCTTCAACACCCTTCATGCTGTTTAATTTCAGCCAGAACCTCTCCTGAATGTAGAGAGCTGAGAGGAATTTTCTTTGAATAATTTTCTAAATTATAAAAGGAACAGTAACATTATTATTATTTAGTCCATCCAAATTTGAGTCATATTAAATAAAAGGGAAAATATAATAGTTGTTCCATCATTTTTTAGGGACAACAAGATTTTCAGGAAAATGGTAATAACTTTTATTAGACCAACTTCTAAGTGAAGGAAAAGCTGATTTTTGTCTCTACAGATCTCACTTTCCTCAAAGAACAACAGAACGAGAAATACATACTGCAGTGTTTTCTGACAATACAACATTACATGGTTGGGGGTGAAGGGAGGGAGATTGGTAGGTTTTTTTGTTTTCTAGAAAATCTGAAGTTGAAATACTTTCAATGATATATAAAGATATAGATATGTAAGGTACTTTGTTGGGTTTTTTTGGAAAAAGCAAAACTTCAGACTCAAACCAAATCCCTTTTAGACTTCTAGATAGTTTTGGAAGCAATCTTTAGGTTGTCAATGTAACATACATTGACAGCTTTGGGTTTTGTTTTTTTCCATGTCTTTTCCAACACAAAGGATTCAAGATCAGAACTGTCTGAAATCTTGACTAACTTAGGAGAATGCCCAGGATTTGGAGTGTGGAACCTGTGTGAAAGCAAATCATCTCACAGATTTCTTCCTGTTTTGAACCAGGCAATAACAAGAACTTCTTACAAAATTTTGTCTTTGACATTCATCTCATTCCCTGGCTTACTTCTGACTGACACTTTATTTAGAATGACACTTCCTCATCCCATTTATTCATAATTAGTCGTCTCTGATGGAGAAAAGAAATAAAATGCTGATTACACTAAGAGATAAGAAAAAAATGTATTCACTTATAACCCAAGAAAAGACACAATTAAGTGAAGCATATAATTCATTACTGTTTATCAGAGGCATTCAGAAAGAATGACTACCATTTTCTCTTGAAACTCCAGAAAATAGACTGTAGGCCTTGGTAACCAAGACAGAAAGATGCAAGAGAGTGATAGATAGCAGTCTATTGCCTGCTGAAAAAAGACAGGCTGATAAATGCACTATGAAGGATAAAATAAAATTTATTGAAAGGTGAAGAGATTATAAAAAATAATGATCATGCAGGAATGATGATAATTTGGAGGATGCATTGGTAGAACAAGATTCAATCCACAGTCTGAATCTGTACTGTGGGTGGGGAGGACTAAAATCCCAGTGCTGTTGTCTGATACATTCTGGCTCTTGGGTACTCTTCCTGCCCACAGAATTAGTTCATGGAGTAATTGTGGCTATGAGCAAGTGTAGGTAAGGACTAAAGCATTTTTAGAGTTAATGGCAACATTTTCAAATGTCTGTCTAAAGCAAGTAAGTGAAGAATCTGAGTTCGAACATGTTGGGATATAGGTTTAATAAAAGATTAGTCTCACTGTTCAAAAATGGATAAGTAATTAAAAGACTCAATGATGCATTGTTTCACCTGCCTTTTCCAGAATCCAAGCCTTGTACATACTAAATTTTTAATGCAGAAACTGGAACACACATATATAATAAGAAGGAATGTTAGATTGCTGCACTGTACAAGCTGGCATAGCCAACTCAAAACCCATTAGCAGAAACATGTATTTAATTAAAATGGGAAAGAGTGTTGTCAAACTTCTTTCTACCCCAGTACAAACAAACACCAAAATTAAAACCATGCATGAATCTTAGAAGGAAATTGCCCATTCTAGTCAGTATGCAGTATTAGCAAGGTTTTCGAGTGTCTGTTCTTTTTTTTTCCAGGGATCACTTTAAATGTGCAATGTGCTCTAATGTGTGGTTCTATAGATTTGGCACAGATCTCAGCTTGGTAATGATGAATTTTCCTGGCAGACAAATATGTGGTCAGATCAGATGATGGAAATAAGCTCTTTTGGACTGAGGTTTGCATGGAATTGTACTGGTATGTGTGCACTGACCCCAGGTTGAAAGAATGTTTCATTTCAACAGTTTCAGTGGAAACTGATAGTTTCTGTTGTTTTCAGAGCAGTAGAGACATAAGAAAAGGGGGATTTTTTTTTTTTTTTTTCCTTTAAAGGAGCTCAAGAGACATCACAATACTTTTGCCAGAGAGAAAATCGAGAGAGGAAAAGTGCAAGCACAGTTTTAGCTTATATAATGTTTAATAGGATTAAATAAACATGCTAGTGATGCAGAGGGTTTTACCCCAGTCTCTTCCAGCACTAAGCTTTCTTGACTTTGCATGGCAAAGGAATTCATGGGGAAAAGACTTGTGAAGATGCAAAACATAATTTTTTTCCTAAGGCATAGAAAATGGTAGCAAGAATAACTGCATTGCCAGTTCAGGCCTCTAAAAGAAAAAATACCAGCAAATAAAAACATCTACACTGGAAAGAGATGGAGACTGAAGGTTTTGGTACAGGATTAGGATGTGAGGTTTATCAGCACCAAGATAAGAGGATTTTTATGAACTGCCTTGAATTCAGTAAGAACCCATTAGCCTTCCTGCTTGTTCACTTTTGCTCGTAGATATGCTTAACAGAAGAAATTTATAAACCTCACACTAACATAGCCAACTAGGTGAACTAAATGTAATGAATAAATGAAATCAACTGATTTAGTCTCTTTTTTCCATTTCTTTTGCAACATGGTAAAAACTTCAATATTTACAAAAATAATTGTTTCTCTGAACCAATGATGGCTGTGATGCTTTTTAGTGGTGGGGGGTGCTGAAAAAAAGAATGCTGGAATTTTGGAATAAACTTGGTTTTCATGTGCATATGTACAATGCAAGTTTCAGGAGTGTATGATACAAGAGAAGAAGAGAATAGGTTATTCATTATCAAGGTACTACTAAACGAGAGACTTTTCAGTTTTTATGGCTGCTACCTTATAAATATCTTAGAATTTCTCCTGCATGCTCCTTTTCTTGCTCAGAGTAGCTACATGCCCATATAGGTGAGCTTGTGGATAGCCAACCAGATCCTCACTGCATGCCATGGCATAGGTGCACAAATATATAGGAACTCCATATGATCAAGCCTCAGTTAAAAAAAAAAACAAAAAAAACACAACAAAAACCCAAACCACAACACACAACCACAACAAAAAACCAAAACCAACCAAACCAAAAAAAAAACCCAAAAATGTGGAAATTTCCTATATTTTGTAACTGGTTTACTTTGTAACTTGTTGCATGCTGGAGGTCTTGCTGTCTATCCTCAAATTTACAGAGATATGCAGGTACAGTAAAAAATGTTGCATCCAACATACAAATGTATCATCCAATGGAGGAACAGGGAATATAGGTAGTAACTTTTTTACTGCATCCAATGTTACTCTGGATCTAGCAAAGAAGAAATAGTTGCAGACAAAACAAAAAATGTTAATAATTTAAATAATTATTAAATTTCATATTTTCCGTTTGCAAACAAAAATTGCTTTATCTACTGCTGTTTGCTCTGAGGTGTTTGCTCATACAGCTTTCTATACAGAGAACCTTTTCTTTTATTGTGCAGGGTGTTGGCTAGACACAAACTTTCTTTTTTTCTGTTTTCAGAATAAGTCTTTACTTCTTGAACATTCAAAAGCTATGACCCATATTCTGAGTATCTTATCATAAGGGTAACACTTCCAGCAGTACAAGTAATACCATCCTGTTGGGCTGCTCTAGGGGTTGAACCTGCTGTGAGACTGAGGCAGAGTACTGCTGACACAGGGAAAACTGTGACCGACAGCGACACTCTGGCTGCTACCTAATTGAGGTCAGCTCACACCCTTGATGCTTTTAGACAAAGCAGTTCCAATTTAATGAGGAAATATGAGCTGAATTAGCTAAACGGATAAGAGCATGTTAATTTTATTTCAAAAAGTAACTATAATTGTTGAATTTTTATACGGACAAATGGAGGTACCTGTATATGTGAAAAATACCATTCCTTGTGTTCATGTGTGTTTCACAAAATTATTTTCACAGAAATAATTGAGGAGTTATAATGGTAATTTTAGAGCAATTTTCCACTAATTTTACTTGCTTGAATAGATTTATGATAAGGGTCCATCTGAGGGAAAAAGGTTATCCTTTTTCACAAGCAATAAAAATGCCTTTCACTGTCTTTAGGTGACTGAGAAATGGAGGTTAGGAAAATGAAAACTGAAGTATGACACTTCTGTGTAGTAGCATGTTTGTGGCATAATTGACAATCCTGAAAATACCGTCTTAACAATAGAAATGAAGTAAACAAATTCCTGGCCACAGAATTGTTGTAGTGCTGCCTGTTATTTTGAGCTTGACATGAGTCCAATGTGTTTCTTAAAGATTCCCTTTTGGATCCTTCAATATGATGCATTTCAACTTTCTCTTCATGCTCTTTAGGAAAGAAACAAAGGCTAAAAATTGAGATTTGTGAAAGTTCAAAACACCAGAAAGAACTAAAAACAGCCAAAGGCTACTATGAGCTAGAAGTGCGGTGATTTTAAGTTTATCTCATGACCTTCCTTCTAAGGAATAATCCTTATATTTTCAGTCCTTCATGTTAGCAATATTTTTCTCTGCCAGAATAATTAATAACAAATACTTTAATCAAAGCTCATCTATTTCCCTCAGAAACAACACAAGGTATGTTATTTCCCTTCATAAAATGCCAGAAAATTATATCACATTACCAAAAAGATTTACTAGTAGTTCTGTCACCTTGACTGACATTACAGAAAATTCTTTCTACAATAAACAAATTAAGTAAAATCAGATGTCCACTAAAGCATTAATAATGCTATAAAGTATTATTTAATTTGGACTTTTTCCAACTCTGTATAATGAGAAGAGATTTATTGTTCATGGATTAACAGGATGGGCAATTAGTCTGCTCTTTAGCGTGATTAATCCTTCCCATCCATCTGCCCCAAATCATAAAAGATCCTTGAGATCTATTTCATTTCAGCAGATTCTTGCTTTCCCTTCTTTAAAGGCATGTTCTGAAGGATAAATTCTTGCTTTTTACTCACTGTCTTCTGTCCTACTTGTGTCTCTGGGGAAGTAGGAGCACAAGGTGTGGGAGGAGCTATGATTCTCTTGACATCTCAGCTACTAGTTTAGTTGCCACTTTGGAGGCTACTTCTGACCACGTATCTGCTGAATATCCTTTCCTGAGTAACCCAAGACTCGCCGTCCTAGTTCAAAGCATGTTACAGTCACAGTTGCTTCTGACCTTGTCACCCCATTGACTGCCAGGTGAAAAACCACTCGTGGCAGTGGTTCTTCAAGACATTATCCAAATTCTCTGCCCAGCAGAGGAAAATAAAGCAATTGTAATAGTGTGACCAGAGAATTGGTCTCCCATGTCAGGTATCACAACTCCCAGAGGCTCCCTGGTTACAAGGCATATACTGGGAGTGTGATATTCCTATCAGTGGCTGCAGACACTGTCCCTAAGGACTTTTTTGCAAGGGAGACACACTGCTGGATCCCTGCTAAGACTGTTCTTATCATAATGGCATTCAGGCTTGCAGGTGCAGCCAGACCACAGATGGGGCCATGCAGCCTATCTGCCCTACTGAGTTTGTGAACTCCAGAAAAAGGGACAAAATTTTCATCTTGAACTTCACCACCAGTAGACTGCTTTGAATTTTCTGAATTTACATGGGGAATATTTACTCCTCAGATAACACTGCCCTGGAGCCTATCATCATAGATAAAACTGAATTATGCCTCTAAGATCACCTTCGGAGAGCGCCTTACTGACCCAGAGCCACCCAAGGACACATCATTTGCTGACACCACTGCCACAACAGCAACTGTAGGGGAGGTTGAGGCAGCCTGCCTTAGGGGTCCTAATTTATAATTGGCACATTTTAAAATGCAGATATTCTGTCTGGCTACTAATTTATTTTCCCTATATAAGCTAGAAAAATTGATGAGTGATTGTTTAGGAAGTTCCACCTATGAATTGTTTAAGAAAACCTCCAGGCTCTCACAAATGTGAAACTTCTTAAAGTCATCAAAAATTTAAATAAATAAATGATTTAGATTCCCAGTCCTAGTGTATGAGAAGCTCTACAGACAATTTGGCAAAATTAATTATTTAAAGTCTCATAACAGGTAGATAACTTTGAGATAACTTTGTATGTTATATTTGCAATACTCGGCTCAAAAAGAAACACTAGGAGACAAGCCTACAGGCTACAAGCTCCTGATAAGTTCCTTTTGTTTTCTAGCACTTCAACTATATAATTTTATTTTAAAACAGATCTTTATAGTGCATAAATAAACAACAAATACATGCCATTGGTTTTCAGTCAAATTATATCTACTTTTTAGTCCTTCTAATGCTATAAAATAGCTCTATAAATTTTGTGTGCAAAGGATATATTAAGTTATATTTAAATAGAGTGCAGAAGCAGCTGGTGTTGAAAGGCAAAGCAGAAGACAAAAAAACTTGAAAGCCCTGCTAAAATTGTGCTCTTTTACGGAACAACTACATTTGACTGCACTCTTTGAAACATTCTTCTCTTGCAAAATATTGTGACTAAAATGAAACTATTATTAACAAAAATGCCTCTGTGTCACAAAATTTCATTTAAAATACCCCAAAAGATCCAAAAAGAACAATGGAAATACATACATCTGAAATATTCTCAAATAGGATGTTTCCACTTTTCATTTCAAAATTACCTTTTATTTCTATTTTATTTTAGCTATTACACATCAGAATAAAGATAATAATAAGAAAAGATAAATTTGGCACATCAGGCAATCCTTAAAGACCAGAAGATTAATTCAATAAAGGAAAAAATAGTATGGAAAATAGAAACCAGGAAATATGTCCTTGAGTAAATACAAAATAACATAGACAGTATTACAAAGGTTAAGAGCACAATAACTCACAATTAATAACACATGTAAACGGATAGCATTAGGAAGAGTTTTGAAACAGGTTTAAAAATGCAGTAATGAAAAGTTCTTTGGTGTTTTGTTTTAGTCTTCATAAAAATCATTGTGATCAGATGCTTAACACACTGTCAACAAAGTGGTAGAAACATAAGACAGCAGGAAAGTAGTAGAGTAAATAAATCAAAACAGGCTAGATGCATTAAACTATGGCTATGATTAAATTTATTCTTGAAGTCTTATGGGACCAAAAAAAAAAAAGTTTACTCTTATTGATGAATTCCACAGAGGCCTTTCCTGAGTCTGGTATAATTCAATATCTTTATTAATAGAGTAAATTGCAACTAAAATATGCATTGTAAGATTCAGGGACTGGAATCCAAAAAGCAATAAAATGATATATGAGTCTAAAACATGGAAGAAGAAATTCAGTGGAGATGATTATGAAGGGTCTACACTGAGGAAGAAACAATCAAACATCCTTATAAAAAAGGATATCTGAAAAATGGAATACTCTAATGGTGAAATATTGCTAGGCATTAGCAAAAAGTAAGTGGGAGTTTGAGAGAAATTTGTTGATGTAATGGTGCTTTTGTAAAATTAAATAAATAAAACACAAATGTTAGTTTGTAACAGAGGAGTGAAAGTGTAGTAAGTCAGTTATCTACCACATACAATTATCTTTCTCTACACAGACCAAGTGAGGCCTTAGTTACAATATTGTTTCCAGCATTGGGCTCTTCACCTGAAGTAAACATATAGAAGAATTTTAAAAAAAAAAAAAAAAAAAGAGCTGCTTAAGAATTAAGAAAACATTATCTCTTAGAAAAAAAAAAAAAAAATTAAACATTGACAGACATGTATTTGCTTAGTCCAGAAAGAAACACTTACACTGAGGTATGATAAGGCTTGAAAGAGTAACATATTATCATACTAAAGATAGTGGTCAATCATTATCCATGTCTACCACAGTAGGGCAAAAAAAGTTATCAACATAATTTTCAGGAAGAAAGATTCAGGCTGTATATTAAGAAAGCTAGAGTGTATATGAAGAAAACTCTCACTTTTACCATAGATAAGCGTTGGACTAACAGAGGAGTAACAAGTCTTGATACTGGGGTATTTAAAAGCAGGACAGATAAAATGTGGCCAAAAATAGTGTAGAAATAATTGATCCTGCCTCAGATAAGAGGAGTGGCATATCCGATATCATAGGATCCTTTCATTCTAATATTTCTATTATACAAAAGATAAGATGTAATATTATTACTATATTACACCTAATCTTGAGCACCAGAATGGAGCTTTATGATTTTATCAGGCAAAGAATTTTGAATAATATTCTTGGTGAACAAGTGTATGGTGGAAGAGATTTTATTTATTTATTTCCATTTCAGGAAAAAGAAAAGAAATCACAAATTATTGATTAGAGAGCAATATATTTTCTGGCATTGTAATGTGGAGAATAGGAAGCTGTGCAAGACATTACTGTATTTGAAAAGCAGAGGGAAACACAAAGAACTCTCAGAAGAAAGAATGAATGCATATGGATCCTTCTGAACAACCCACTAATCTTCTTTCCTCAAGTGTTACCTTAACGTGTTAAAGAAAAGAAAGTTTATCTTTTCTGTTCCTGTCTGGTTATTTTCTATCCCCTATCTCCCATCTGCCAAGCCTGACTTGCAGGAATTTGCAGAGCTTTTTCTAAAAATGTGGGCTCCACATGTGGAGCGGTGAAGCACAACTGAGGATTTTGCTTCCCTGACTCTTCCACATCAAGGTTCCCTGGTATTCTTCCAGCTACCTCTCCTCCCTCATACATAATGTCACTTTTGATACTGTGTAGAAGGAGTTGAAAAAGGATAGCTGCTGCTGAGAATTGAGGTACCCTTAATGCTTCATTCACTGTTACTGCCAGTGGAGTTTAAGGAATTATATTTCCAGCGATAAATCTAATTTTTTCCTGGCCCTGCATCATTGGCACGGTGGAAAAATATACCCTAAGAGTACTTACATTTCACTTCTCCACTTTCTGTATCCCTTCCCAATATTCTGACCATGAAACTTGTTTTGGCTACTCCAACGCTGTGGTTGCACTTGAACTGGCAGCTGGGTGGAATTGGTCCTGGTGAGGTCTCCATCTCTTCACTGCTGCGCTCCGGACTTCCAGTGAGCTGTGTGATGAGTTACAAAATGACACATTAGGGTTCCCCAGCCACTTGTACTTGTAAACCTCCAGGCCATGTGTAAATGAATTGTGTTACTCAGACTAGTGATGCTAATGCATTAGTATCACATATGAAATGTGTGACAAGAATTTGAAAAACTTAAGTAGAACAACTCTTCAGCTCCTTCAGCATGTATAATGATGAGCAATTATAATATGGACACAGCATTCATCTCTCTCATGATTAGAACACAGGAATAGTGATGTGATTTTTTTGTTTGTCACTTAGTCATTTATTTGAAGTGTGACTTGGACACTTTGTTTAACCTGTTCTCAGATTCCTTCTACTCATATTTACCAGAAACCGATTGTATTGTAAAGATGGGTTTCATTTACTAAGCTCTAACCAGTAAGACACTTTTGAGTCTAGATTTTTGGTTTATCTTAGTTTATTCTAAAAGTATGGGCATTTACAAAACTCTAGTTCCAGATTCTGAATATATCCAAAATTAGGGACCTTTGGGTCTATGGATTTGGTTTAGGCCAATTCATAATTTTATCTCTTATCGAAGTATCCAGAAATATCAGCTGTATCATACTGGATACTCACAATACAAGTTTACAGTCCTTCTGATGTTAAGGTATCTCTTTTTCTTTTTCTATTATTTCTGTATCCTGCAGTTGCTCTGGAGGCGAAGCTCTTGACTGTATCACACAAAGGCTCAAAATACACTTACCAAATAATTTGAGATCTAGGAATGACAGAAATTATGCATGCATATTGCTCTCAGGAATATCAGGTGAAGGGCCAGTGAGCTGTATCCAGATACAAATATCTCATGTATCTTTGGTTTTGTTCACATCTGAATCCAGTAAACACAACTGATCAAAGGCAGTGGGACCAAACAGGTAGTACCATCAAAACTAATTTGCACAAATTCAGAATCAGGATTGCTATTTTCTTCATATGTTGTGAAGCTCATTGTCATAAGTGCAATGCCAGATGAACATAACTGTATTGCTTCTAAATCAGAGCTGCCCTGCAAGAGGTCAATAATAAGAACTACCAGACACAGGGCTGCAGTAAGATAGCTAAAATCTGCACCAAATATGAAAGTGGTTTTAATTTAAGTATATATGGCTATTTTAATAACTCTTGCTGAACATGTCCTGCATCAAGTGACAAAAGCATAAAGTGTAGGTCTCTGATTGCCCTGAAATCAATATTAAAATATTCAATGACTTCTACAGGAGCAAATTAAGTACAATGCTGTTCACATTTGTAATTCCCATTCATAAGTACTTTTTATATGTCTGAGAATATATAGACATAAAATACTAATGACTATTCAGTTACTCCAAGATTTTCTCAGATTTCATTTACAAAGTATATGAGTACATGTGGCTACAAAATGTTTGCTGAATCCAACCTATTTGCCTGGTGCTCGATACCAGTGTAATTGAAATGGTGGCCAAATGGATAATTAAACCCTTTCAAATAGCTGAGGTGCTTTTTATTAAATTTCTGTTCTACTTGAAAAATGCATTTTTAATAAAATGTTTCTAGCTTTAAACTTGCTTTAAAATCCTCTAGGAGTAAATATTGCTGAATTACACAGTGATTTTCTAGGGCAGACAGGCAGACAGATATACTTATGTATCCTTTCCTGACAAAACTATAATGAATTTTCAAGTGCAAAAAAACGTTTAAAGCACAATTATAAAAGAGGCCATGTAGATCTGTATACTTTCAGCTGCATTGCCTACAGCATAGACAACTCTCTAAAAGATGCTTATTGCCATAGCTGGCAGGCCAGTGTTAACAATAATAATAATACCTTCTGCAGTATAGTTGTTTAAAATGTGTCAGTTAATTACATGGTATGGACATGAGTGTAGATACAGCCCCTGAGATTTTAGCTTTCATTATGCTGAATGGTAATCAGAGATTTGACAGAGCAAAACAGGACAAGATGTAGTTTGGATATGATGTGAGGTGACAGGGAAGTACCACTAGAAGAATCAGGGTGCTTTCCAGGAAGGAAAGGGAGGGATGCAAGTGATGCCTTCTGCCTCCATGGCAACAGAGCTGATGTAAAAATGTATTGCACATTCTATCCAAAATGCCTGTGTAATAAACTTACATTATATCAAGTTAATTAATCCCATGTGAGAATAATTTATCTTATCATATGAGAGGCAGAAATGAATTAGCAGGAGGATAAACTGTTGTACCACTGGCTTATGCTTGTGGAATATGGGTCACAAAACCAACCATATCCTGGGCAGAGAAAATTATGATCATAAATAATAATCCATTCAATGCCCCTCACACAGGAAATATGAAAGTCTCAGAGAATGTCAATAAACTAATTGAGTTTGAACAAAAACAGGGTGAAATTTCAACAGAAAACTGCAGACAGAATTAGACAAGATCTAATTATAAGGTTTTAATGGGAATTTGAATCTGATTAACTACAATGTAACAAATATTAAACACAAAGTATCAACTATAATTGTCTTCTGAAACTTTTGCTGATTGGGAAGTTAGAGAGCAAATGAGGAGAAATCCAATAAAAAGAATAAAAGAAGGACAGAAATCAAAATAAAACAAGAGAATTATTCCATCAGACTAGACTGACATTGGACCTATACTACTACCATGTCCCTAAAGAATGCATAGGATAATCCTTTTTTTCTCAGATCAAATTTTGGTCTACAGAGGATACCTCTCCACAAAGGCCAAAACCACAGAGAAAATGAGGACTGTACTAGTCAATGAAAAAGCGCATGGGCAAAGCATTAGGACTAGCTCAACATGCAGTTTTGTGAATGAATACCCTGCAAAGTACTCAGCTTCTACCAGGGAAGTATCTAGAGCTGTGTCATCTGTGGGAATCTCTTACAAGGTGTCTGCAAAGAATCTGCTGCTGCTGCAATCTAATATCAAAGGATTTGGGGGTCTGTTCTGTAGTTCTGCATCATGATACAGGAATACAGCTCCTCCTGACAGAACACTTGACATGACTTTTTTACCCCAGTCCTGCTTTTGCAAGTAATAAGGTCCCTTAGAAGAAAATTTTTAATATCTCTGTATTTTCCCATAGAGGGTTTTTTTTTTCTGAACATGGTGGCACACTAAACAAACTTTCCACTCATATAAATCCACTACACCTATGTAAAAAAATATGGATTTTTTTTTACAGTTAAATATAATATATATATATTTGAAAAAATAAACTAAATGTAGACTCATGCTCAATAGGTTTAATTGATCTTAATCCTATCAATATAAAATTTGCTGTGTAATCATACCAACTTGCCTTGTTATTCTCACAGATTACTTCATTTAATCAAAATTCATATCCAAAGAATATTGAAACTGAGAAAACCAAGGGCATCTATGTTCAACCGGAATGATGTGAAATGATTTGATATTTAGTGTCTTATTTTGACATTAATACTGAACAAAGTATTACAGGATTGTACTCTCTTGTTATTAAGCTGCAGTTATAAGGCAAGAAACCTTTGACCCCATGTATTATTTTTACAAAATTAGGCAACATTTGTTGAAAGAAAATCTGCTATTATTAGGAGTAGTAATGGTTGTATCTTTCCCACATTTCAGATTGAATTATAGTCACATTCTTTTATTTGACAGATTACTTTTAAAGTCTTGCTCAAAAATTATGTAGAGTTGTTTACCATTGTACAGCTGTTGTGTTTTCTTGATTGATGAGGTAATTCCTGTTTATCAGTTTGGTAAGCATTTTGAGAAAAAAGGTGTTGAATAAAGATACTATTGATATACTTATTTTGAAAGGCCATGTAATACAGCTTCATAAAGTCATATAAATTTGAGGTGAATAGCTGTTAGGTCATCTAGTTTAGTTCAGACACAAATAACTCAAATGAGTTTTACATTATTTCTATTGGGTCCCCTGGGAAATTTTTCTGCAGACATAAATTTCAATTACAGAAATTGTATCCTGATAGTCAAAATAAATTTTCCTTCACTCAATTTCATCTCACTCCCCCCTCTTATGTTCTTGGGTCTAACCAAGGTACTTAATGTTCTTTTGTAAGAAAATAAAGCCTTAATTATCTTTTTTGTCACAGAAAGACAAAGGTAAGACTTAAGCCATTCTTAGTAAGGATGAAAAATGAACAGAGAAGGGGAAATAGTCAATGCACCAAAGACCTCAGCAATTGTTTAGAAAAGAGGCAATAAACCATCACGAAACACTAAGCAAACAGAGTGCAGGTAGGCAACATTAAAAGCAACGGATTACAGTTAAATTTTGTTCAGTCAGTGACAGCAATCTGAAAGACAAATATACTTCTTCTACCTAATTGTCCTTCATCTGCATGTCACTGATTACTAGACCTTGATCTGTATTTCCAGAAGCAAGCTATGAAGAAGTAAGAATACGAGAAACAAGAAGTTATCCCAATTTTTTGTATTCTCCAATCAGTGTTTAACAAGGCTACTTGCATCTAATTTTCCATGCATCTTCTAATAAATTATCTTGATGTTCTAGGGAATAATCTCACTCTTTCTTTCTCTCTCTTATCTGTCTAGTTCATCAGCCTTTACTGTTTACTAGTTTAAAACTGTGAACTTCTTTCTGTCATGTTAACAGTGCAGTTCTGGTTTCATCAAAGAGTTAGAGGTGTATGCAAGGGCTCCAGGACCTTGTCAGTCAAGCATGGCATTATAACTGCTATTCAGAACCCTAAGTGTTTTTCCAGGTGAGATGGTTTATAAATAGAGTTTAATTATTATTGAAACATACTGTAGGAGGGTCTACAACATATTGTCTTTCTGTAAAAAGTCTCAGATTTCCCTGGTTTTTTTCAGCCTCCATACAGCATTACAAGCATTAATTTTTATTCCTGTCCCCATTACCTAGATCTCCTCAGGCTTTTTTCCTTGCAAGATCGCACTCTTATATTAAATACCTAAGTTTTGTCTCGTTTCTCTGTAAGTGTATTACACTGCATTTTTCCAGGGTGAGTTAAATATCTTAATTCAGTTAAGTAGTCCCCCTGTGGTGGGGTCAATGGTCATATTTTCAAAAGAGCTTAGGTCTCATAAGGCAGGCATCAACATGGATTGTCTAGATTTTTCAAAGTACTCATGGAACCAAAGTTTACAATGATCTTCTTAGTGGAACTTGGGGTTTTTTGATAATCATGTCTTAACCACAATTTTTAAATCACTGTTCTATACACTAACTATTCCAGGGTATTTTCTGTCAACTAAGTTTAGACTTGGTATGTATGTGCAACACCACAAAATTAGTCTTGAACCATGTGTTTTATTCCCTTTTTCAAATATGAAATTAATATATTAAATAAATCTGACTCCAAACTGATTCTTTAGACTTTCTTCTTTATGCATTACCACTTACTCTTTACTTTTTGTTATGGTGTTGTGGCTCATGTTCAATCCAAGGGTAAAGCAGCTCTATCCAGTTGGCTGCAAGCCCTTTTTAACTTTGGTTCACCTAATGTCAACTGCTACTACAGTATCCTAAATATCTCATTCTTTCCTTAATGCTTAGCATGTCTTAAATTAGTATTTATACCAGTCACCCAAAAGGAAGCATCAAGGGCTGGCGGAGACAAAACCCATCTCAGGATGCACCTGCTCCTAATGACATTATTTTATATCAAATAAAGGAATTTGATAAGACTGGATCCAGATCCTGGCATATTTCATTTGATTCACATGATTATTTGCACAATGTTTCTTTTTAAAAATCAGTTATGGTTAATTATAATTTAGGAAGCAGAGGCAGTTGCTTTTAGGTTTAAAGAAATAAAGCATTTGGCTGTTAAATTTCAGTGGCTGCTCACTGTGAACTTCGTGTTGATCTGTCAATATATTATTCCAGGGGCTTTTGCTTAAGCCATAGCAAAGGGATTTTCTGTAACAGTGCAACAAAAAACTAAACAACCCTGATCAAGTTTGGGTAGTGAAAGAGCTCGGGTTCAGATAATTCAGCTTCAATGAAGCCAAATATTTGCTGTGATGTTACTCTGCAACAAAGCACAGCAATGTCATGACATAAATGTCACTAAGTAGTTACAAGGAATGTCATTCGCTTTCCTGAAGCTGGAATCAAAATGCTCAGTGGTCCTACAGACAAAGGACTTGGGATTTATGTTCTGCCAAATCTTCTCTGGAGCACAGAGGCCAGAGCAGGGCTGTGCTGGGGAACATGCCAGGAAGAAACCTGTGTTTACAGATCCAGATTCTTCAGAATTGTTTGGCCAGGACAGATTCTCCAAGTCACTATAATTGGGGGAAAGAAATTCAGTATAATTTGTCATGGTTCATCTGCTTAATCCAAAGTTTTTTCACTTTCAAAATGAGAAAAATAATTATCCTAGCATCTTGCATAACATTGTGGCACAGTATTTATAAAGTTTTACTGCAGCTCAGGTGACAAGTTCCCATTTTACAATGTGACTATCTACAAATCCTTGTTTCCTTGAGTTTAAGCCTTGATCTATACATGTATTATAAGCTGTGTCCAGTTTGCTCATCAGCAAATAAATTTTGTGTTATTTCAGCTGGGAAGCCAAAGATGGTCAGAAAATGAAGCAAGCCACATCACTCCCTTGAGTATTTCTGGTAAGAGAACTGAGGATGCAGTATGGCTTTGTAAACACAGATGAACTTTGACCATATGCATTGTTGCAGACAGTATCTTCAAAGGACTGAAAGTTTATCAGCTGTCATATTATAATACAATCCTGTAAACTAGTTAAATAACATTATCATAATTTTTTTAGCTGAGGAAACTGAGATAGTGATAAGCAGTTTATAGGCTCATAGTTTTCTATAAAAAGTCATGGAGTTCAAATTGCAGAGAATGTGGATATTGTGCCCACATTCTGTTTATTAGATGGGGGATACGTTTAAAATCATCATGAAAGTAACATTTTTCCATCAGTTACACCTTCTCCCTAGTTTGCTGCGCATGAATCCGAACAAGGTCTCAGAATTAGAATTCCAAAGTGCACACAAGAAGCAGAAAGCATCTGACAAATAAATTCTACTTCTATATTTATTTGACCTTGGTAATAAGTCTGGTCATTTAAGTGGCTTAAACTTCAAGGCAATAGTAATATGCCTTGACTTGTTATAGCTGTGGCTATATAAAGGGTTAAGTTAGAAATGCAGTAAATTGTATCAATCCTTCATCGTAATGTTAAATAATACAGCAGACAAGAATCAATACATATCAATATATTATAATGCATTTTTATAGTGAAATAATTTATTTTTCTTCTAACAGGGACAATTTCATTTTGGCAAGACAGCCAAGAACCTGCAGAAGAATATATGCAGAGGATAACCAGTCGAGGCAATGACACTTTATTATTCTCCTCCTTCATCTAACCTAGTGCATCTGAATGCAAGATTTGTCTGTATCATTTAGCATTGCTCAAAGCCCTGGAAGTTGTGTGTAGTGACAGAGATACCCTCTAGTGGTTACATTTTCAATACAAAATGGATATCATTTGCTCCTCAGAATGGAGTATTTACTTAAGAACTAGAGAGATGAAAAGTGCATTCTCTCTTTTCCTTTGCCTCTGCATCAGCAAAGGGAAATAACCTTGGGTTTCTCTGATCCCTGACAAGTTAATTGCATTTCTTCTTTTATCACTTCAAGTACAACACTGGGAGGCTTCATAGTCTCTTGGCCCTGTTCTGGACAGGTATGACAAAATTTACTCTCCTGAAATAGAGGTACAATCACCTTTTGGCCTATTTTCAGTGAAAGTATTTTTGTCTTCATTTTCTTCAATGTCAATATAGAGTGGATTGGATATAAATTATTGCAGAAATGTTTTCTACAGTTGGAGCAAAGGGCTCACATTCAGGGCATTGGATTTTGCTCCCAGGTCTGTCACTGAGCTTCACCTTTGACTAGACATTTAAACATTACATGCCTCAGTTTGAAATAGGTGTAATAATGATTGCTTCGCTCTCAACATTTTGCCAAGCATTAATTATGTATTTGTTAAATCTGTTGAGCTTGAGCAGAAGGAAATACGGATCCACACCACTGCCAGTAGTGCCTGTTCAGAAATGAGGCTTTATGAAGAAATGTAGTCAGGGATCCTTTTCAGGATACGCATATTTCTGAAGTTGTCAGAGGAACTTATCTATCACTGCTACATACATAGGCAACTCAGTCCTTTCTTAACCTGGCTGACAGAAATTATTTCAGCATTCAGCAATGCCTAAGAGAGAGAAAAAAAGTAGTAGCAATCTTCTCTCTTCAACTAACATATTTTAAAAGTTATATAGAAAAACAAATATCCACAGGTCATTGGTGCGGCCAATGCACCCCAATCCTCAATGCCCTGCAGGTGCTGTAAGGTAGCTTGATTAAAATAATTTTTCACTTCAGTGTGCTACAAGTACTGTACACATATTCACTTAAAGAACTCTACATGGTTGCCTTTGGTATCTTGTCTGTGTGTGAAAATAATGTGAAAACTAATTTACAATTTTGGATGATCCAGAGATATCGTCAGGCAGAGATCAGTTATCTGTGTATTCATAAAATTTGAGGGGAAGAAATAAAAATATGGGGGAATGGAAGGAGGGAATTTTTGTGATTGGAATGGAAGCAAAAATATCAGCCAGGCCTCTTTGCACAGGGCAAACAATAAAAAAATATGATGACTCAGCCTCTTGTCTGGAAAAGTAACCTAGAGTAGGTTATAGATTAAGTATAGATTAAGTAATAACAAAACAAACAAACAAACAAAAAAAAACCCAAACCAAACCAACCAACCAAAAAAAAAAACCCAAACCATGAAACTATGCGTATTTTAAAAGTCCAATAACTATTTTTGGAAGAATTATTTCTGAATTTTAATCTTGGCCATCCTATTGATAGGTGCATATGTTTATTTGACCTGTAACTTCATGCATTCTGCATGCACTATACATGCCTATTTATTGTCAAGTATAGTTACCTAGCAAACTGAGACCTGAGGAATCAAAAGGAATTAATATTAATATGATGTTTAGTGATTCTTGGATGTGTGCTATTATAAGTAAAAAAACCTTAGTCCTTAAACAAATAAGCTCAATTCCACTTTGAAATCTCTTCTGCTATTCTGCACCAGAATAGTTCACAGCCACGAGATTTCAGAAAAAAAGTAGAAGGCTAACCATGGTGAAGACCTGTGCTTCTTTACCTCACATACTTTTCAAAAAAAAAAAAAAAAAGACCACTCTCTGTGTGTGTGGGTATGTACACATATATATAAAGTATACGGAAAATATATCAGGACAGATAAGTTTGCACTAGCAAACAAGAAACACTGAGTTGACATACTGAGTTTTGGATCTGTGCTTTACAAAACTGTCTTCCCTGCAATTCTACCCAATGTTAATACTGTCTCAACATGTACAAACGAGCAAGCAGCCATAGTTTAAGACTGGCCCATTAGGGTAAACTGTCTTTTTTTTTCATCAGCCATAGGAGGCACAAAATTGTAGGAGGTACAAAACCAGACATATCATTTTCAGTCAAAAAGATGGTGACCTCCATGAGAGACCTGAGTGTGGTACAAGTTTTAGCCACCACAGATAAATCTGTTTGATGTTAGTAATTATATTACCCTGAATGGTAGAAAGAACTCTTCACTGTTTTACAGTTGTCTGAAGGGTATTCTGCAAATTTCTGTGTTCTGTACATCTTCAGCTTTTTACAGTCTTCCGTTTCATTTTTCATGTCCATCAGGTTCCTGAAGAACGTCAATCAGGGTGAAAACTAATTCCATTATAGCAGACCTGCCCTAGGTAAAATACTCCATTACAAAAGCTATTTTTCATTAATTGTGCAATAAAGTGAGATTGTTTCTCATATTTTTACGAAATGTTGGAGCTGACCTCTGCTTTATGAGGCAGTGTGGAAGGTAGGTATAGAAGGATCAGAGAATGTCATCACATATCAGCTCCATGAACACTAAGCCAACTAGCATAAACCAGCATCAGTCCAGAAGCCATGTAAGTATATTGCTAAGCCTACACCAACAAGGCCTACTGAGATGCTACAGGGTTGGCATGCAGCTTATACTCTTTCAACATATGAATCAAGCCTTTTCTACAATGGCTTAAAAGCCTTCAAACAGATAAACCTAAACATTAAAATACTTTTCTAAGAGGAAAATATGGATTTGAGACTCCAGGCAGAGGTTCTGGCATAGGAAAGAGGCTGTAGCTCCTGTTGCAAAGACTGGTTTTGGGGGATTTTCCATAGAAGTCCTCACTTTGGTAACCTCTTCTCAGCCCCATTCTACATATGAGTCTCAGATCTTTCCCCCTCCTAATCCAACCCTAACCTTTTCATCTGGGAAAATGTTGACTCAGCCTTCAGTTAGGTTAAGGTTTAGGATTAGGACTTGGGCTGAGAGAGAGAAAGCCAAGAGCTCCAGCTGGAGTGGGGGGCATGAAACGGGCTTCCAAAGGACATTTCAGTCTGCAGCCGACCCCTGCCTTTGGCATTCACTTTCCAGCTCTGATCCACCTGGAACTCAAGGCTTCCTATTGTTCTCAGCCGTAACTCTACCTCTAACTTGAACTCTAACCCTAAAGCTAAAGGTATAACAGTTTTTATTAGCTAAGTCAGGCTTTCCCTACTCTGTACTTTGTGTGAGGGGAGAGAGTGAATGGGGAGAACAGATTGCACTGTGACTTGGTGACAATGTTGTGGCAGGTACACCTGCCCTGACAGAGAGCAAAACTTCTCGGCCACTGAAAAAAGAAAAAAAACTAGAAGCCATGGTCTAGGGGTCGAGCCACTCTGTCCACATGGTGGAGTTGGGTTATGACCACCACGTACACACTTTGGTCAAAGAATAAAGAAGTGTTGGCCCTTGGCCAATAAGGACTAACATGACCTTATTTGACCACAGGTCAGATTTGACTAGGGTATAAATGGAGCCCTGCTGGAGGGCAAATTGAATCGATCCTCCTCAGAGCAACAGGTCTGAAGTCAGGGACTCTAATTCCTGCAGGTTGACAGCCCTCATCTTTTAGGTTAGTGATGTGCGCATTTTGGGTTATCATTTCTAAAGCTTAAGAATTTTGAAGTTGATTGTATAGTATTAATTTCCCCTTACATCATTGAACCTCTGGTTTACTAATGTTGTCGGAGTTCTAAACAATTTTGATTGAAGAATAAATTTTGTTGACTTTAAAACCTGTTTAATTTATTTGTGTGAGTCTCCATAGTGGATGTCTTTCCCCATGCACCACAAGGGAAGCCAAGGTCCATCATCCAGCATTTGGGATCCAGTTGCTGGTGCTTAACACTTCGATGTTTGACTGAGTAGTTTGCAAGTAGACAAACCTCTTGTAGGAATGCAGGTATCCGGGGCCCTTGTGAATTCACTCCCTGATGAGACCGTATAATTCATTTCAGATAGGCCACCTGAATACCTTCTTGTAACCAGTGCTGGCATCCCTGGCATTGCAAACCATGGTCAAGATTCAGAAGTGTGGCTTTAGAGATGAAATATTCCCAGTTTCACTATATACTCCCAGGTACCCAGTTACTAACAAGTTATTCAATATATTAAGACCTTAACTCTGCCAGGTATTATTTTGAGCTACATTTCTTCTGTTTTTTTTTTCTTTCTTCCTTTTTTTTCTTTTTATATGACCACATTTTTCTTTAATCATAATTATTCAAAATTCCTGACAATATTTTTCCTTGCAAAAAGTTAATATGTTCATATACCAGCCTTTTAAATATGATTCATTTAACAATTGTGATATTAAAACTCTGACTGGGTAGTTTAGTATTGCTATTGCATGGGAAACATACTCAGTCATTTTATTACTGAGACGTGCCTGGGAAAAAAAACTTTATAAAAATATAATTAATTGCACGTTTTAAAGGTCAGCATTAATAAAAATCAAGATGTAGATTATTAAGCCCATAGAGAAAATAATTAATGATACTTTCAGGTGTTGTTAAAATCAAATATACTAAAATGCAAGAATAATGCATTTTATCTGAAAGATACAGCAGATTCCTTGTCCCTTATGACAGAGGAAAGACCTTCAGAACTTCATGTGGCTACCTCACGATTTGAATTATGATGTGACAGAGAAAATATACTTCATAAATTTCAGTCATTGTAGTTGCTTACCATGTATCCTTCAATGTTTCATCAAAATAATCCATTTTTCCAGGGTTATTATGAAGCTTTTTTTATTCTCAGAAAGAATTATAAGTTTTGGGAAACTTTTCAGTTCTTTCCATTTCTCTTTTTTCCCACTTGTCATCATGAAACTGTTGCTACAAGACATTAATATGGTAACAGTATGGGAAATGGCAGAAACATCACTAGTACCTAACTTGCCTATTAAGAAGGAACTCAGAATTGCTAATTATTCCCAATCAAAATCTTTGCTAAAATTAATCTCCTCATTTTCCTACTGTCTTGAAAATTTCAGGTCTACCCACCCAATCTTTCTCCCTTTCTTTTATTCTGTAATGGAAATAAGCTGTTGGATGTATATGGATGATTTCATTTATTGTTGATTCAGAGTAAGAATCTCGTACACTTAATCTGTGAGTAGTCCCAGAAGTCAAAATATGAGCATTTTAGGTAAAGCAAAGATTTCCAAAGAAACATAATCCCAAAATACATTGGCCCTGATTCTTATTTACATAAAGGCCCCTTTACACATTCTGGCAGGAGAGAGGAACCCTAAAGTGCATTTAAATAAAATTTATGCCCACTCTAAGATTTTTTATGCTGCCAGAACTGTGTAAAGGAAAATCAGGTCCATTATGTTGGAGGTTGGTTGGGGTTTGTTTTCTTTTGTTTTGTTTTGTTTTGTTTTGTTTTTCTTTCAACTGTTACACTGTATATGTGAAAAAGCATTTCTTTGCATCTTTGTAACTCCTACACTGTCTGGTCCAAAGATATTAATCAATGCCAAGAACACAAATCTAGGGTTTAAAAGGAAAGAAGTTTTTGGAGTTAGAACAGGGAAGAAAAGTTAGGATTATTCTGCTTTAAATATAATAAAAGATAGGTGCATTTTATGAAATGCAATCAATTAAAAATGCCTTGCTTGGTTTATCTTTTAATATTCTGAGAAGCTGTGATGGGGCATGCTAAATATCAGAAAGATAGGTTTTGGAACAGGTTGCAAAAGGGATTGACTGAAAGATGGCTGGCAGAAAACCAAACCCGTGACCATTCTTAACAGTAGAGCAGTTATAGCTCTTTCACAATGAAAAATGCAAAACAGAATGGGTAATGTTAAGTATCGTGTGTAGGATGGGTATTCATTTCTCTTGAAGAAAATGTACTATGGATGCAAATTTTTAAGGACTCTTAGATGTGCTCTGATAGGACACACTTGAACCTATGTCAAAGGAAGACGTCCAGTGAATTGCTTTCAAACTATAGAACCTCTGGCCTTTACAGTTAACTGCAGACAAATGATGACATTTCTATTTGATTACAGCCTCGTTCCTGGGCAAGTTGCACATAGCCGAAGTTCAAGGGTTTGTATTATCTCCCTGAGAGTCCTTTCTCTAGACCTCTTACCTGCAGTTCTGGCCTTGGCCTTGCCCCATTTTAAATTTGTTTTTCCTTACCCTTATGCCAAGATTCCAATGGATCCCAGCCTTTCCCTCTGCAGTAAAACCCTCTTGTTTTCATTGCCAGTGGAACCTGAAACCATAGAAAACAGAAGACAGCTTACATCTTTCAGGAGAAACTTTTTTTTTTCTGAATTAATTTGTCACTAAATGCAGCAGGTTCCAAGTCCATGTTGTCCTGAAATTCCCCTGTTATTCTTTGAAACCTATAGGAACTGAGAGTCTTCAATGCTCCTTGACAGCATGCTCATACTTTGGGATTACTTCAGTCAACTCCCCAAGCATTGGCAGTAAAGTGACAGGTCTTGTTGGTAACCTTGATTTGTATCCCTGTTGGAAAGAGCTCAAAATCCTGACTCTGCCCTCTCTCCCTTTTTTTATCCACTCTTCCTGTCTTAACTCTTGCTTTCCTCACGATTGCTCGTTACTCCTAACTAAGACCCTGTGGATGCACTACATAGCTAACAGACTGTTCTGGCAAGGGCTCTTTCGAGACAACTAGCTGCCCATGAACGTCAGCCAAGTTTGGACAAAAATGAAAGTTTTCTCCAGCCACTGAAGTGGACAACATAGTTTCCTGGATTCAGGTATAACAAAAGTGAGTACACGGGCTTTTTAACCTGTTGGTGGCTGGGATTCGTCCATTTGCCTAGCCAAGGATGCAGTAAAACTTAGATTCTTAATCCCATTATCCTACTTGGATTTTCTTCTGACATTATTATTAGAGGTCTCACAGCACTGAGTGAAAAATAGGTGCTGCCGAAGATCATGAAAAGAATGTGGAAACTTTGCCTCTTAATACAAATGATTTTTCTCTTCACAGACACAGACTTACAGAGAAAAAATGCTGAAATGTCTTGGAGGAAAGCCAAATGGCAGTGTGAGGTGGAAGAAAATGATTAATAGTCAGACCAAGAGCAAAATATTCAGACATAGTTATAAAAAAGAGGTAGCTTTATGTGTACATGTAAATCAGAAATATCTAGAATGTAGAATCCTCTTCCTCTATCATACGAGATTTTACTATGCTTTGCTTAATATGAGTCTATTTTTTTCCTGTCTCCCTTTGATCGTTTGTACAAAATATTTCTTTGTGCTGCTTGACCTCTAAATATTTCTTTAGTTTGCTTGAACTTTATTCCATTTTAATCACCAGCTTGATTCAAACCCACAATACCTTAAAAGCCATTTAACATGTGATACAGTTGTCGCAAATAAGTGAATAGTTCTTAGATGTTGGCTAAAAGTTCACAAGCCATATCCACCATTGCAATTCTCCCTTTACCTGACAGAACCGATAAAGACCTAGGATTGAGTGGCTGAGGAGCCTGGGTTCCCATGTTGCTTTAACATGGTTTGCAAAGTTTCTGAAACTTAGTGAAATGTTTTAGATAAGCTGGTATTGCTCCTACTATACCTTTTGCTAGAAGAAGAATGTCCTGATAGACTTCCTTATACTTTAGTTTTAGTTATTTTGGAAATCATTCAGCAAAATAAGTCTGCCTTATTAAATATTACATAAATAGGGTCTCTGTACGTAAGAATTTTGACTGATGGGTGAAAATAGGATTTTTACTATTGATCACATCAAAAATTGTCCCTAGGATACTTAACTCTCTTTTCAGTGCACTTCAGAATGCTTTTCTGAATGATCTTGTATTATTTTCACTTTTGCGTGGGCAAAACTGAGGCACATATAAGATAATTCATTGCTCTCTCAGTCCCTTGAGAGCTTCAGAGATCTGCTCATTGGCACACTGTTGTGCTAAGCACATCTCAGAGCAGAAGTGAAAGACACAGCCACAGAGAGGACTAATAGATTCAGCCAGACTAAACAGCATGAAGAAACGGTGAGACTATTGATTAACGTGGTAGGTGGTTTTCACCAACAGTGGCAGGCTGAGTTTTAAAGTTTCTTGTAGGCATCAGAGTGCAAAATAGTTTCAAGTGTGCTATAAGTGGGAGCATGCTGAAGTAATTTTGTGAATCTTTATAGGGAATACTTTCTAAATATGAAGAAAGGATGGAAGGACCTAAATGAAATGTGAAGAGGGGACACTGAAGGTGGACCCGAGGTCACCCATGTGGATAGTCACAAACCCAGAGATGGTCAGGTCTGCAGATCCTCTCCTTGCTTCGAATCCATCAGGCCACATTGCAGAACTCTCCCTTGACATTCACACAAGAAAACAGAAATAAACAACAGACCTACGAGAGCAATGTTCAGGTGATTAAGGATTTCTTCAGTTTCAGTGACATAATAAATGCCACAGCTAATACAGAATGAGCTATGGAAGTCTGGAAATATCAGCAGAGTGAGAATCAGAGGACTGAAGACGGAGTGTGAACCTAAAGCAGCCTGCTTATTCTTCAGAATTACTTATCATCTGTAATTTTCTAGGCAGATATTAAAAAATAGAGCTTAAAGAAAGATACATTGTACTGTATCCACTGCATAACTACAGAACTGCAAGCGCTATATAAAGCAAACAAACAAAGCCCACCAAACGCAAACAAAATCTTCTTCAAAGGCACAAAGGTAATTGGTATAACAGCTTTACCTTTCTAGAAGGAAATGTACTTTCTTAGCACAATAGGTGAACCCAGCCAAAATCATACCACAGTTTTGGCAGGTTACCTTGTTTACAGTGTGTTTGTTCTGATACTAAAACTGAATTAATGGCAATGGTTAATATTCATTGAAAGCATACATAGGTTACAGTAGAGCAAAATTTCTTCTTTGCCATTAGAGGACAATAAAGAGAGTATCAAAATACTTGAGAACACAAGACTTTACAAATAAAGGTAAAATAATAAGGATCTTATTTAAACTAAGCAGAAGTGGATAGAGAGACTACATAGCAGTTTAGACCCTAAGTCCCTCACTGTTTTGGCAACTCTATCTGGCTAGCTCTCTGCAAGCCAGACTTGCATACACAGGTAGCAGTTGCAGAAGCGAGGGCCTGGGAATTCATGCAGACAGGAGGTGGGTGAGAGCGCGACTTCTGTGTGCAGGATCAAGATTGCTAATCTGGCTCACTGTGCCAAACTGCTGAAACTCTGATGGATTCAGAGCCCTTTCAGCATGCTTTTGGTGACCTGAATGCACATTACCTCCTACTACAAACACACCATTTTACTGGGGCAAAGATCTTTTGTGATATTGAGCAGAACCAGAAATCAGATCCCTTATGACAATGTTTATATATTTCCTACAAGGCTCGTTTTCCCTTGTAAAATGCACATCTCATTTTCCCTGATGAATGACATCACAGACCTTCATAAACATCTTTCTTTTACTATAGTCCAGGTGTAGTTGTTCACCTGAGTCAATATATCTAACACAATTAATTGAAATAAATCTATAAATCTTGAACAGCTGCAGGTTTGGGGGAAAAAAATGCTTTATGGACACAGATCTATTGTCACCCCCCTCACAGTCACATTTTCACCTGCACACATAAACACACAGACACTCATCATATCTGACTCTGTAGCCATTCTCAATAGCGTTCATTCCACTTTAAACCACCTGTCAAAACAGCCATTTAATTAGGTTAAGCTGTCTGGCTTTGTGAAAAGGTTTTACTGTACTCTGTTGTCCTTGCTATAAAATTAATAGTTTGACCAACTTCTGAGGGGACAGGTTTTTGCAGTTGTGAAAGTCATATTAAAGCCACCTTTGCCAAACAGGATAAAAAAAAAAAAAAGATCTTGGTGTCTGAAACTTTGAAAGCAACACTTCATTTATTATAATCTTTTCCTAGTGCCAAAGTACAAATTATGTAAAGAAATGGAACTGCAGCTGCAAAGAAGCCACGACTGTTACATGTAGCACATGTCACCCTTGCAGTTGGTGGGGTAGTTGCAAGATGATGAAGCCATCAAAGGACTTGTACTTTACTCTGCACAACCTATTTGTTGTCCAAGGCACTGAGGAAGAGGGAGAATCTCTTCACTTCAGTGTGATCTCTCTTACACTTGGGTAAGTCTCATTCCTGTGTGTTTTGGGTTTGTGCAGTGGGGTTTTGGTAGCGGGGGGGGGGGGGGGCGGGGGGGGGCTCCCGGGGGAAAGAGGCG